>NC_138779.1:94109663-94214663 GCF_965119305.1 Pelophylax lessonae
TGCCCATAGAGCAAAGTGGGCTGTGCCTGCTTGGCATAAATGGAGTAGACGTGGATCTGTTAACCTCCTGCTCTGCTCAGGGGGGATCAGCAGACAGATTCCCTTCTGAGCAAAGTAAAGTCTGTCCCATGTCAAAGGGGCCTTATTGTTGATGTCTTTTTGTCACATCCCCTCTGCTCTATCTGTCCCCATGTACTCCAACCACCCCCATCTCCTCTGCTATGTCTGTCCCCCATGTATTACAACCACCCCCATCTTCTCTGCTATGTCTGTCCCCATGTACTCCAACCACCCCCATCTCCTCTGCTATGTCTGTCCCCCATGTACTACAACCACCCCCATCTCCTCTGCTATGTCTGTCCCCCATGTACTCCGACCACCCCCATCTCCTCTGCTATGTCTGTCCCCCATGTACTCCAACCACCCCCATCTCCTCTGCTATGTCTGTCCCCCATGTACTCCAACCACCCCCATCTCCTCTGCTATGTCTGTCCCCCATGTATTACAACCACCCCCATCTTCTCTGCTATGTCTGTCCCCATGTATTACAACCACCCCCATCTTCTCTGCTATGTCTGTCCCCATGTACTCCAACCACCCCCATCTCCTCTGCTATGTCTGTCCCCCATGTACTACAACCACCCCCATCTCCTCTGCTATGTCTGTCCCCCATGTACTCCGACCACCCCCATCTCCTCTGCTATGTCTGTCCCCCATGTACTACAACCACCCCCATCTCCTCTGCTATGTCTGTCCCCCATGTACTACAACCACCCCCATCTTCTCTGCTATGTCTGTCCCCATGTATTACAACCACCCCCATCTCCTCTGCTATGTCTGTCCCCCATGTACTACAACCACCCCCATCTCCTCTGCTATGTCTGTCCCCATGTATTGCAACCACCCCCATCTTTTCTGCTATGTCTGTCCCCATGTATTACAACCACCCCCATCTCCTCTGCTATGTCTGTCCCCATGTACTCCAACCACCCCCATCTCCTCTACTATGTCTGTCCCCATGTACTCCAACTAGCCCATCTCTCTTATTCCATTACTCTGTCTTTATGTTCCCCTCTATCTCTACATGGTCCCCATGATGTACCTGTACATGCAGCAGGCTGTGTAACCAGCACAGTCAGCCATGCTTCCACTGAAGATCCGTGCCATTTCTGCAGTCCTGCACTGTGCCTGCTGGCCCCTCCCCCTGCTCTCACTCAGCTCCCCCTCTCACTCACCTCCAATTCACAGACGAGTGTGATGGACTAGAGGCGTACCGCCCACGGGGGAGGGGATTCTCCAGGAGAGAAGCAGCAAGTGTTCCTGGAGAAGCTTCTATGCAGATTTACAGCACGATGGGGCTCCCGATTTTTGGCTTAAGGGGCAGCTCTGCTTTGGGCCCCTAAAGATTGACAGGGCCCTGGGCAGCTGCCCCTTTTGCCCTGCGGTAAAGACGGCCCTGTGTGTGTGTATGTATATATATATATCACAATGCAAGCAGATGTATACATTTTACACAGTGGTGGGATATTGTGTGTGCAGGGCCGCTGTTAGAAATCTCGGGCCCCCTACAACCTACCTGACAGGCGCCCCCCCCCCCCTGGAAATATCAATTTGCTAAAATGCCATGGTCGCAATGGTATGCTTTGCAGCCATGGAAGAAATTAGAGCCTCGCTACTGACACCTGTGTTTTTTTTTTTTTTTTTTTACTTTTTTAAATTGCTGAATGGCAATTTTACATTGTGAGACTGCATTGCAACTGTGAGCCAATTATTTGACTTCAAGGTGCAGAGCGACCCTATTGAACTCAATGGGGAGTTTGACAGTTGGTACTACCTGTCAAACTCTGTAGCCTGCATTAAAGCGGAGTTGCACCCAAAAGTGGAACTTCCGCTTTAGGTATTTTACCCCCCTGACATGCCACATTTGGCATGTCATTTGTTGGGGGGGGGGGGGAGCAGGTACCTAGTTTTGGCAGGTACCCGCTCCCACTTCCACTCGGAGCGCCGCGGCGCCCTGAACGGAAGTTCTCCTCTCCCCCTCCCTCCCTGCAATCTTCTGGGACATGTCAAAGGTCCCAGAAGATTGCCGGCCAATCAAGACGTGCGGCGCGACTCGCGCATGCGCAGTGGGTACCCGGCTGTGAAGCTGCAAACTGTCACAGCCGGGTGCCCACAGCAGTGATGCCGGCGCCGAGGGAGAGGATCGAGGCTTCGGGCAGCCGCATCGCTGGACCGTTGGACAGGTGAGTCAAATGGCTGGAACTCCGCTTTAATAATGCCACAGCTATGAAGTAAAGCATCACAGCCATGGCATGTATACAGTCCTGTCTGACTATATGATAGCTGGCTTCTGTCGAAGGGGCATGACCAAAAAAGGTCTGCCAACCATCTCCCGACCAGTCCTCTCAGCCAATGGCCCGAGAGTGCTGAGCAGAGTGTTCTGGTGGGTGGGTGGTCCCCTTGTCAGAACACAATTGAACAGAAGGGGAGATTGCTGTACTGACATTGGGTTGTTAGTACTGCGGCTCTGACCTGAGGTGTAAGTTTTTTTTCGTTCAGCCAGCAGGGTTGAATGATAAAAAAAAAAAAAACTAGCAGTATATACTAGGGGCCATAGGTGTGCGCACAGAGTGTGCCAGGTGTGCCCAGGCACACCCTAATCACCCTGTGCAGCACAGATTCCCCCTACTAACCCCGGTCTCCTCCCTCTTACCCCCACAGCTCTTCCGGCTTCTCTCCTCTCCAGCCCACTGTTGCTGTGGGGATGTTTTAGGATGAGTGGGGAAAGAGGCCAGTAAATATATAATTTGCCGGCCACTCCCTTTCTGAATGAACATCGTAAGTGATCGGTAGTGTTTGAGCTTTGGTGTGCACACCCTAATGCATTAGGCTGCGCACACCTATGCTAGGGGCATTAGGCTGCATTCACACTTGTGTGATGTTTCCTGAATGTGTGAAAAAGTGCACAGGGTAACAGGCGTTTTGCAGTGCATATTGGAAATGCACTGCAAATGCGCAAAGCACTTGTGGTGTCATTAATTGTAAATGGCACCCCAAATGCAATTATCAGACCTGCGTTTTGTCATGTGGCAAACCTGCATGTCTTAATAGGTACTAGAGTCTCTATGATGTGTTTGTCACACATATGACAGCCCATTCAAGTGAATAGGCTATGTACGAAAAGGAAGAAAAAAAAAAGAAAAAAAAAACCGCAAGCAGGAACGTGTGTTCCTGCTATTTGAAGTATAAAGTGGGCCTTAGGAGTGGTATATAGAAAAGGTTGGGCAGAGATGTCGGCTGGAGAGAGAGATGTGTACACTCTCTCCCAGCTCCAGCACCACAGTAGTTCTAGGCTGGGTCCATATCCACCCCTCTCAAAAATCCTGAAGTTTCTGTCCCCTTCACTGCAGCAGGAACCCCCCCAACCCCCCACACTCACCCCCTCCAGCAGAAGCATTGATGCATCCAAACCATGGAGGTCACAGTGAAAACAGAGCAGTGAGAGGACAATCTGGAGGGAGGTGGAGCTTCCTGCTCATTAATCTCACTGACAGGAGATAACACTGCTGACTACTGTCCAGAGGGAGACTGAGGGGAGTTTCAGGACCAGGCAGAGACACAGACCGAGACTCTGCAGCTGTCTCTGCATTATTCTTGATCTTTAAGGATAGTTTACAGACGGGTATGGTGCCAGCAGATTGGAAAAAGGCCAACATAGTACCAATATTTAAAAAGGGGCCGAGGTGTATCCCGGGTAACTATAGACCTGTCAACCTAACATCTGTAGTCTGCAAGATTTTGGAGGGGATGTTAAGGGACCACATACAAGACTTTAGTAATGGAAACAATATAATTAGTAGTAATCAGCATGGATTTATGAAAAATCGTTCTTGCCAAACCAATCTATTAACCTTCTACGATGAAGTGAGCTGCCACCTAGATAAAGGTAAGCCTGTGGATGTGGTGTATCTGGACTTTGCAAAGGCCTTTGACACCGTTCCCCACAAACGCTTACTGTACAAACTAAGGAAGGTAGGTATGGACCATAAGGTGAGTACCTGGATAGAGAACTGGCTCCAGGGGAGAGTCCAGAGGGTGATGATTAATGGGGAATACTCGGATTGGGCGGGTGTGGAAAGTGGGGTCCCCCAGGGTTCGGTCCTGGGACCAATCCTGTTTAATTTATTCATAAATGATCTAGAGGAGGGGATATCTATGATACTAAACTAAGCATGCCAATATCTTCTATGCAGGATGTGGAAACCTTACAAGCGGACCTGAACAAAATAACGGGGTGGGCAACTACATGGCAGATGAGGTTTAATGTTGATAAATGTAAAGTAATGTACTTGGGGGCCAGAAACCAGAAAGCAAGCTACTCACTAGGGGGGGAACCTCTGGGGGAGTCTAGGATGGAAAAAGACTTGGGGGTACTGGTTGACAACAGGCTTGGCAGTGGCATGCAATGCCAAGCAGCTGCAAGCAAAGCCAACAGAATACTGGGATGTATAAAAAAGGGGATTCACTCCAGAAATAAAGAGATTATTCTCCCGCTCTACAAGACTCTGGTCCGGCCACATCTGGAGTATGCTGTCCAGTTCTGGGCACCGTTCCTCAGGAAGGTAAGCCTGTGGATGTGGTGTATCTGGACTTTGCAAAGGCCTTTGACACCGTTCCCCACAAACGCGGACTCTCCAAAACATTTGCACAGAGCAGTTAAAGCCCAATTCTTGGCAAAACCCCCTTTTCTCCTTTCATCCTTCCAGGACGGCCTACATTTGGGAGATTGTGGCTCCGCCTCACAGGAAACACAACTAATTTGCAGCTGTTTAAAAGGTTCCCACCCATCCTTAGCTCCAGTTCAGTTGTGTTTCCAACCTCACATCGGAACGTTTGTTTTTTTACTAACCTGAGGCAAATAGCTGGCCAAGATGGTACCCCTGGAAGGCAGCTTCGGTCGGCCTAATAGCAGGTTCCTCCCTAGCTGTGTCCTTGAAATAGGAGCTTTCAGGTCGCCAAACATACCAGGTAGTGCGGTTTGCCTTATGGTGAAGGTCCCTCATACCTGAAGTCCTGCTCGTCTCTGCAGGAAGTCTCCTCCATTAGCTCCTCTAAAGCGGTAAGGATTTCGCCGGTGAAAAATTTTCCGCCAAGGAGCGCGCCGCAAGCCTCGCTGTGAAGACCGGACAGCGATGCCTGGGAGAGAGCGCTGTATGGAGGAGACGCCGGGTCCATGTGATGTTCATGGCAGAATCTCCGGCTACGAAGGGGCTGTAAATTGCCCAAAAAGAGGCCAAAGCACAACGCATCCCGTAGGGGTATAAGTCGATGCACAGGTGACTGCAGGGACATGAGACCGGGTAAGTGAAATTTACCGGATAATGAGGCCTACTGCTGCATACGATCTAGGATCAGCAAGCCTTTAATTGTTCCCTTACTGACAGCCCTGTTAACGATCTGTGTCTGGGAGTAGCACATATGTTAAATAAGAGAGCGAGTTAATCACTTTTTTTCTCTTTTATTGTTGCAGGTCGTTCCTCGGCCCAGAAGGCCTCTGTCAGAGCCTCCTCTACTTTAATAGCACAAACATGCTGGAAGTGCGGTACTGTGGAGTAGTCTGTTTAAAGCCTTGCACACAAACCCTTTGAGCCATATATGTGTTGATAAATTGGCTGAGAGTATCTGTTTTAATGAAATTTTTCTTAAATCAGTGCAGGAGGGTTGCCTAATCCAGTCCTTGTGGACTACAGCTGCTACTCATCAGAGCTTAACGCTTGTGATCACAGATTAAGATAGTCTGTCTGCTCTGGAATGTATGTCTCTAGAGCAGGACTCTTTCCACTTTTCAGAATCTCAAAGACATTTCCTCTGCAAACAAGGAATAAACGAGATCCAAAGAAAGACACTAGCCAGCCCAGGTCCTTAACTAAGGAGGGCTCGGGCGGTAACAGATTTAAAGAGAAAAAATGTTCCAAAATAAAGGACAAAAATCTCTTTTTCCTGGAAACTGTGGTGTACTGGGCTATGCTCGTAAATAAAAAATTGCGGGGTCATGAGCCAAGACCCAACCAGGCTAAAGACACTTTCAATTTGTATGCAATGGCAGGCCCTTGCACTACATTGAAAAGGGTAAATCTGAAGGAAATCTACCAACAAAAGTTGGATGGTGTGTGTCAGCTTTAGACTGACTGGGTGTGGTGATATCTTGCACAGATCCTCTGATTCATTATCTTGATCAGCTGTAGCTGCAAGTTAACCATCCCCACCTAAAGAGGAGTAATCTCCCCTAAATAACTTCCCACGTACGAAGTATTTAGGAAATGAGATCTTTTGAGTGCTGGTCACAATAAGGACAGAGCACTTGTTAATAGGAGGCATGAATTGCTAATTCTTATTATGTGGTTACAGCTATAGCAGACACCTGCTTACTATCTGGCCAAAAAAAAAAAAAAAAAAAAAATGTTGAATTCAGGAGCTTACTGAGTTTATCTCAGTAATTAAAAGCTCACAAGACATTGTAAAGTTTCCTATCCATAGGGGGGGTATGATGTCGTACTTAACAGACTCAGCTGTTCAGTCAGTTATAGCCTCTGCAAGAACAGCGGCTCTCATGAATACTGCTAGGAGAGCAGTGTGTGCAAAGTTTATGAAGGAGATGTCTCTTCCAAGTTAAGACTTTGTGCCTGGCCTGGCAAAGGATTTTTTTTGTGGATCAGGACCTGAAGGATGTCTATCTAGATCCTCAGGGAACAGGTTATCCCAATTTTTTTCCTGCAATGGAAAAACATCTCAACCAGCCCGATGTCCTCCAGATCATTCAGAGAGAATACAGACTGAAGTTTTTCTTCTCAGCCAGTGGCAGAGATAACTGTATCATATCCCTCAAAGAAAAACCCTGTTAAAGGGGATTCAAGAGTGGATGGAGCAGAGGGGTAAATACCCCTGTACCGTGAAATCAGGTCTTCAAAGATTTTTTGATTCTCACGCATTGTGGTACAAACCCGCAAGTAGATGCCGTCGTGTTGTATATCCCAGATTTTATGACTACTCTGGATTGAAAAGACGCTTACAGGCAGGTTCCAATTCATCTGGAACTCTAAGCATTCCTAGGATTCGCAGTGGGGACTGCAAATAGGACAGCGTCATCTGCAGGGCCCAATATGGATCCCTTATCTGGGCTATAAGTTGACCCTTTCAAGAGCAGCAAAACAGGCAGACACACAACAAGTGATGTCAGTCCTACAGCCGGCAGGGTGGCGGATAAATGTGGAGAAATCTTCAATAGAACTGGTTCAGGTTCAAGTTTGCCTGGGGTATAAGATAGATTTCAAAGAAACTGTTTTTTTTTTTCCCAGAGGAAAAGGAAAAGTGGTCTCGGCGGTGGAAAATGTCTGTTTTCATCCTCTGTGTTTACAGGGGACAGATCATGAGGATGTTTGGTCGGATTACAGCTTGTATCCCAGCTGTAGAGTGGCCCAACTACACTCACGAGACCTTCAATATTTCCACCTGCTCTCTTGGAACAAGAGACAGAAGTCCCTAGACAAAAGTCACTTTATAAAAGGGAAGGACAACTGGGAAGAGGAGTTCCTCAGTCGTCATGTCATCAAACGGACAGAATGGGAACTGAATCCCAGAATATTTTCAACTTCTAGTCCAAATGTTTGGTCAACCGGAAGTGGATATGTTTGCCACTTGACAGAGCAAAAAGTAAAACCAGGTCATCGCCTGGACATCACAAAAGGATATGGTAGGCTTGGATACCCTAGCACAGCCATGGCACGCTAGGCGAGCATATGCCTTTCCTCCTCAAAATCTGATTCCAAGAATCATACAGAGACTCAGTGGATGGCTGCAACTGTGTCTCATAGTGATTGCCCCTTGGGGGCCAAAGAGAACGTGGTTCGCGACTGATATCCCCATCAGTGACAGCTCCTTGGAAACTAACAGAAGTTCCAGATCTGTTAATACAAAGGACTCTTATTTCACCCCAGGCCATAGGTAAAACAGCCTGGGTAGTGAGCGCCAAGTCCTGAAGGAGAAAGGTTGTTCAGACAGAGTCAGTGATACCCTCCTTTCAAGTAAGCATCCTAGGAGCAGTCCGCCATGTGTCCATCTGGTCCAGTCAAGATACATTCCTAAAACACTATTGTGTGGAAGTACTGTCGCAACAAGACCTTGCCTTTGGCAGAAAGGTTTTACAGGCAGTGGTCCTGCCCTAAGGTAGGCCAGTATGGATTCCTTTATTATCCTCCCAAATGTAGGCCGTCCTGGAAGGATGAAAGGAGAAAACTTACCGTTAGTTCACCGGTAACGGCTTTTCTCTTCAATCCTTCCAGGACGGCCGGCCTACTTCCCGCCCTATGTGGTGGTGAGTTCTAAAAGAATATGTATATATAAATGTATATGTATTTATATGTAGCTGTTTGACTATATTCCTTAAAGTTCGGCTGGAAACTACTTTCCTATTACTGGAGCTAAGGATGGGTGGGACCCTTTTAAACAGCTGCAAATTAGTTGTGTTTCCTGTGAGGCGGAGTCACAATCTCCCAAATGTAGGCCGTCCTGGAAGGATTGAAGAGAAAAGCCGTTACCGGTGAACTAACGGTAAGTTTTTTTTTTTTTCCCTCCCATGCAGTGCATGGGTTAATTGCCCATTTTGTCTGGGGATGAGCGCAGAGCCCATACTTGCCTGATCCTTCAATCCTTTGGAAAACAGTGCTCCCCCACGTCCAACAGTGGGCTGTTCCTGACAACTTAACATCCAGAGCCAGTCTTTAGGTGTGATAACGTCAGGAACAGTCTACCACACGAGCGCTTAACTGTGGGGGCAGGAGCTGCAGGGGAACGGTCTTGCACTGAGAGGATTAGTGGATTAGGTGAGTATATCTCGGCTTTCCCATCCCTTAGACAAAAGCAAGCAGCCAACCCACGTAGTGTGGGCACAGCCTCACTGCATGGGAAAAACAATTTGCCTGGAGTTCCGCTTTAGAAGAGATGTATGGCTTTTATTTTATTCTATATTCTTCCCTAGGTGGATGCTGCATCTGTCCCCCCGGTGCCTCTACACTGAGAACCGAGCGATTGAACACCGCCGATCACTCAGTTCTGACAGGTTCCCAAGCAGAGAGCTTCTGACTGCTCTACCCCCTCCTCGCTCATTGGAGTGCTGGACTGTGGAGGGGCGGGGAGCGGCCAGCTCAGGCTCTCAGTGCCTTGTTGAGAGGCTGAGCCGGGTGTCAGTCCAGGCACCTGGCAGATCCTGACTTCCATTGTCGTGATGACACGGTACCTGGACTGACTTCTGTGACGTCAGCAGAGAGCGTGCTGAAGTCACAGGTCACACGAGTGCACAACGTGATCCATAGGAGAAGTAAAGCTAAGCGAGCTTTGGCTGTACTTCTCCTTTTAAGTATGCCATGTTTGTTTAAAAAAAAAAAAGATAAATCAAATGTTTTACGATCACTTTTGAAAAATCATTTTAGGCCTGATGATTACGTAAAATCCCACAAAAATACATTTTTAAAGCAGACCCTCCTAGAGAATAAAATGGGGGGGGGGGGGGGGGTAGTTCAAATTATGTCACACGATATTAGTGCAACGGAAAAAAAAATGAAACCTTTCAGTAAAAAATGCTCTAGTTAATTTAAGGGCACCCACATGCAGTAAATTACCCAGTTTTTTGGTAAAATATAAAAGATGAGATTGTGCCGAGTAAATGGATGCCTGTTGTGTGAAACCGTAAATATGTATGCGCTTGTGAAATGGTGACAAACTTCAGTATCCTATATGTCCCATAAGCAACGATTCAAAAGCCCCTACAGGTCATCAGTTGGGTTACCCAGGAGCTTTGGCGCTAGAATTATTGCTCTCACTTGGCTGTGCATGGTGATATGTAACATGTATCACAACTGATGTTTTTGTTTTGTATGAGGGTTGGGGAGGCTCATATGTTTTACTAAACAGTGTCCCTCACCTACCTGTGTAAATGAAGCCTTGCTTCCTTGAAATCTGTGAAATATATTCAGTATGCCCTGTCAGGAGGCACTTCTGTCACCCAGATTTCACAGATTCTGCCTTATGAAATAGAGAAGCCGAGAGGAGGAGTTTCAGGAGGCGGGCAGGAATCTCTGTGCCATAGGATATTTAATGCAATTTCCTCACAGGAAGTAATGCTAGTAAGTTTTAGCTATGTAGAGTTGCCTAACAGCTTTTACTTTGCCAGAAAGGATACCTCGCAACTGTGTACAAGCCAGCACAAAGACCAAAATCCTGTTTCTAAAGTGATTACATGTTGATTTTAGTTTAAGATTTAAAATTAATATGAAATGTAGTTCCCAACCATTAACTAGACTAGTAAATTTAATGAAATATAGTGATGTCACCAAACTAAACCTCACAGACAGTCATATCTCAGGGTAGCCTGGTTCATATAGGTGTTTTTTTTTTTTTGTTAAAGAAGGAAGACCTACAGGATCTTTAAATGGCTTCTGTCTAAATAGCCTCCTATTGAATTACAGAAAGCAGCTGAGAATTCACTGGAATCTTATTCTAAGTAATGTTTTCCTCCACTTGACATGCTTTTCACATTTCTTTGTGAAACCTAAATGCATGATAGGCAATACTTAATAGAGACCAAAATATAGCTTCTACCATTCTTCAGTATTAGTCCATATGGAGGGATGTTCAGCAGTCCCCCCACACATATAGTTGAAAGAATATAATGAAATACATTTTAGGAGTTTTAAAGATGCCTCTAGAACCAGCAACACTACTTGTTCATTTTTAGTTGCCCTTAAGTCATATTTATTGACTCTTGGTTCCGGTTCACATGAGAGCGATCGCATGTAATTCGGAGCACACTGTTCCTAAAATTACATGCAATCTCTGTGCGGTGCAATTTCAGCTATACAGTTTGGCTGAATTCGCACCGCAATCGCACTAAGACGCACAAGACCTCTTTTTTTTTTTTTGGTCCGCGGCAGAATCGGATCGCGTGGTGGTTCACACTAGTGTGATCCGATTCTGTGCGAACTTAGAGATCGCACTGCGATATGCGATCTTATCTGGGGGGTGTCTAACTTTTAATTGACAAGCGTATCGCATATGGCAGTGTGAACTGCCAGGGGTGCGGATGCGATGTGGGAACACGCTGTATATTTGCAGCATTCCCGCATCGCACAAATGTGAACCGGCACCAGGGGTGGACTGACAACTCATGGGGCCCCCGGGCAATCAGAGATCATGGGGCCCCCTGTGTCCACACTCAAGCCACACAAAGCCCCACCTACAAATTGCAGCTCAGCCACATAGAGTGGGCATTTAAATATCTACCACAGCATAGTCTGCATGGAAGTTCCTGGCTTCTTTCTGTAGTGTGTAGCCTCTCATGGGGCCCCCTACTGACCCTGGGCCCTCGGGCAGTGCCCTAATCCCCGAATGGTCAGTCCGCCCCTGACCGGCACTTAGTAAGGATAGGTTCACATATCGTAAGAGCAACGCGCTATACTAGCAGACACACCCACATATTTGCAACTGTGGTGTGTTTTCAAAAAAGGGTCGGGACTTCTATCCCCATGTTTCTCTTAAATCAGTGCAGCGTGATTTAAAAAAAGGTGGGGGGAGTAGGGCAGCCCATTAAAAGGAATGAGCTGCTCTTACTGCGACATGCAAGCGCAGATGTGAATCGAGACTGTTCGTTAAATGTTACCAGCACCCGTGTTTTCGTTGGGTTTTATGTGAGATATGCAAATCATCTTTGTGTATATGGACTTAAAGGAGAAGTAAGGCTAAAGCTTGATAGCAAGATATTCATCAATGGGAAGCCATTCATGACAGGTTGTTTACATTGTCATGTAATCGCTATGACTGTTCACTAGACACAGCGTTCACAGGAGAAGCGCACTGCGCGCCCCAAACCTGGAAGAGGCACAATTGTGTGTGTGTGTGTGTGTGTATATATATATATATATATATATAAATATATATTAGGGGTGTTGAATTTAATCAATGCATCGCGATTCGACCACCCGCGATTCTGCATCGATGCTGCGACCGGCTTTAATCGATGTTCTAATGACGTCCTGAAGCTCCGCCCCCTCCCTCTCCGCACAGCGATGGCTCTTAAAAATTCGTAGCCGCGCCCTCTTTTCCTGCCTCATCCCCAGTCGCCCGGCGTCGCTGCAAGAGATGACACGAGGAGCTAGTGTCCCTGACTGCTGGAGAGGAGAGAATGAGATGGACTACGGTGTGCAATGTTCACATTTACACTTTACAAATGCCTGATCACTCCAGTAAGCTGACACTGCACTCCGCTTATCACATGCAGTGAGACACTTCCCGATCAGCACAGATTGGGAAATGTCTCACTGCCTGTGATTACCGGAGTGCAGTGTCGGCTATGAGATTTTTAAGTACCAAAGTTTGTCGCCATTCCCTGAGCGTGCGCAATTTTGAAGCATGACATGTTGGGTATCTATTTACTCGGCGTAACATTATCTTTCAAATTATGGAAAAAATTGGGCTAACTTTATTTTTTTAATAAAAAAAAAAAAAAGTGATTATTTTTTTTTCCAAAACAAATTGCGCTTGGAAGACCGTTGCGCAAATTCGATGTGATAAATATTGCAACGATCTCCATTAATTCTCTAGGGTCTCTGCTAAAAAAAATGTTTGTGGGTTCTAAGTAGTTTTCTAGCAAAAAGGTCATTGGCTACAGCAGAATAAAGTGAAAGTTCCTGGAGTGGCCATCTCAGTCTCCTGACCTCAATATCATTGAGTCACTCTGGGGAGATGTCAAACGTGAAGTTCATGTATGACAGCCCAAGAATTGACAGGAACTGGAGGCTTTTTGCCAAGAAGAATGGGCAGCTTTACCATCTGGGAAGATAAAGAGCCTCATCCACAAATACCACAAAATAAAATTTAAGCTGTCATTGATGTTCAAGAGGGCAATGCCCGGTATTAAGAACTGGGGTATGTAAACTTTTGATCAGGGTCATTTGGGTAGTGTCTGTTGTCAATTATGATTTAAAATGAGTAAACACAGTTAATTATAAATGGCTTCAGCCAAACACTAACAATGAGTGAAAGAAAATTTATTATTCATGTTCTCTGAAAAATGGCCAAGAAATCAAATTCTGCCAGAATATGTAATCTTATGAGCACAACTGTACACTACCTATAGGTAAGCCTTATTATAGGCTTACATATTGGTAACATTTAAAGATGGAAGTTTACATCCTCTGTAATAAACTGTGTTCTGTAATTTGTCATTTGATTTTTAGGAAGTAAAATGCTGGTACATGCAGTAAATTCATAGACTAGGGAGTTTTGACAGCACATAAGGTCAGTAGTCCTAGAGAACCTTCAAGGATCACTTGTTAACCACTTAAGCCCCGGAAGATTTTACCCCCTTCCTGACCAGGGGGTATTTTGCGATTCGGCACTGCCTGACTTTAACGGACAATTGCGCGTTCGTGCGACGCTGTACCTAAATTAATTTGACGTCCTTTTTTTCCCACGTAATAAACAAGCAAAAAATTGGGGGAGCAGACCCTGAACATGTATATCTAAAGCCGGTGCAGCTATGGACCAAGCAACATGTATATTAAAAAAGAATAGCGCAACCATGCAAAAGAAATGACTATCAAATACCCACAAACAGAGCTTTCTTTTGGTGGTATTTGATCACCTGTGCGATTTTTTTTTTTTTTATTTTTTTTTTTTATATTTATATTTCCTGCCAGTGTCCAATCACTCTGAAGGTGACAGCCTAGCCCTACTGTAATGAAGATACTGTGTTCTGTGATGTACTCCCAAGAAAATGTTTTTAAAGTAAAATTAAGAATCCTTATTTCAGGTTGCTACTTGCTAGAACAATAATAGAGGAAATCTTCCAGTGGGGAAATTTGTTGTGGTGAGAACTGTCCAAGAGGGAATTTTTCCCTCTTAAGGAAATGAGAGATCACTCCAAAGTATCTATAGAGCGGGAAGTGAGTAGTTCCCCCCCCCCCAGTGGGACACCAACCACGTCAGGTTTTTAACCATTCTTCTATGCAAATTAAATAAAGTACATTTTGGCTTTAGATACATTTTAAGCTTTCCTTTAGAGGAAACTGTGTTAATAGACAGTTAAATGTTGACTTATTCTTTATTATTTTTTGAAATATCAATGATCTGCCAGATTATTGGACATGACATTGGCTTTTTAATGGGCCCATCTTTTCCTTATCCTTAAATACTTTTTTAGAAATTAGCAACATTTCAGCAAACGAAATCCCAAGAAGAAGATTGTTCAAATGGACTTTGTGGACCCAGAGAAGGATTTCAAGAAGGAAAAGCGAGCAGCCCCTTTTCATCACGGCCGCAGTCCAAAGAAACTGTGTCTAGAGTCTCTTGTTTTGCAGATGGAGAACCTGAATCTAAACGATTCTGACAACTTGGATTGGAATGAGTTTAAAATAGTGGGAACTTCCCAAGATATTACTAAACATTACGTGCGTTTAACTTGTGCACCAGACCCGTCAACTGTGAGACCAGTGTCAGTAAGTTTTTTTTTTTTTTTTTTTTTGACTTTTCCTAAATTTTGTGAAAATAAAAGCTAATGTTTTTAGTGCAGGTTCACATATATGCAATGCGGGAAACCTGCGAATCCACTGCGGGTTCCCACATCGCACCCGGCTCGCAGACAGTTCACACTGTCGTATGCGAATCGCTGGGGGTGTCAATACAAAGTTAACAACGCCCCCAGATCCGTTTGCATATCGCAGTGCGAACTGTCAGAACATGAATCAGATCGCATAGGTGTTTACACCCATGCGATTAGATTCTGGGGCGGACCCAAAAAAGGGTCCTGTGCGAGTTGTTCAAATGCGATGCAAATTCACTGTATGGCTGAATTTGCATCGCACAGACATTGCATGTGATTTTCAGAGCAGTGCGCTCCGAATCGCATACAAGGTCTGTCATCGCACTTATGTGAACCGGGACTGACTCCTCTTATTTGGAATAACACCCAATAGGTGATAGTTCCAGGATTATTTTTTTATTTTTCCCCCTGCAAGTGCCTCCCTTTTCCCCCTGCAAGTGCCTCCCTATCTCATGATCCTTGAGTGCTCATAAGATCTACTTTTTGACCAACAGAGAGGCACGTTGCAGAGAAGAGTGTACTGTATACTGAAATGTTTTAATTTTACATTTAGCCTAATAGTGTATGTTTTGAAGGTCTGCCTCTGGTAATTATGGTTACAGTTGCCAGTGTTCTTTAACTCTGAACCAAACTTTCAAACCCTGAAACAGGTGGTGTCATAGCTATTAGCATATGCAGAACCATAGCAAATTCTGATCTAAATAGAGCTTAAATTTGTGCTTTCCTTGGCTTCAAAAGTGGAACCAAACTCCTTAAATCCTTTTCCAGCCAAATTGGGATAACACCTACTTTTTATATATTTGTTGCATGTTCCCATTTACATAGCATATCCTAAATTAAAATTTGCTGTAAGGGTTCATTCACTCTTAAGGCTCCATGTACACGGGACGTTGTTAAAAGTCCCTTTGAATGCTGGAATTTTTAGGACGTTTGAAACGTCCGTTCGGTCGCGTTTGTACCCGCGTTTAGCGTGCGTTTAGCAGCGTTTGCGGGCGTTTGCGTTTAGAAGCGTTCCTAGAGGTCAAAAAAATTATTCCCCTTTAAAATGGAAAAACGCGAACGCTAAACGCGGGTCATTGCGTTCGGACGCGTTTGGACGCGTTTAGACGCGTTTGTGCGTTTGAAACGCCGGGAAACACACGTTCGAACGCAAATAATTGCGTTCTAAAAAAAGTCCCTGAACACAACTGCCTGCAAATGACTGTAAACGACCTGGTGTACATGGACAGATAAGATAAAATGTAGATGTGTTCAGGGGCTTCTGAAAAAAACGCCCAACTGCTCCTAAACGACCATTTCCAGCGTCCCGTGTACATGGAGCCTAAGTCTATACCCTTTATTTGAGCAGAGTTTAGGCCATAAATATTACAATAGGCACCACACAGCTCAGTACATACAGATGTGGTAGCGTTTTGGTAAACAATAAGCAGCAAGTCTTTCAGCAGGCATTGCCGCTTACTAGCTGCCTCCATTAATTTCAGTGGTAGCGCACCATAACCACACCTATAGCATTTACGGTGCGTTGCTGAAGCATTTTTAAAGCGTTAGCTGGCTGCTGAGGGAGAGGCATTGAAGGTTCCTGTATCTGAGAATAGCACATAGATGGAGAACTAGAATAAAGCAGCTCCAGCTACTTCCTGTTAGAGCATCTATGTGGTAGCACAATTTGCGTCTGTGTGTGGGGAAAAAGCATCAAGCCAGCAATACTGACAGTGCCAAGCAGGAGCAGAGGCATTTGTCATTGCCAGTGGTAAATCTTTTTTTTTTTTTTTTGTGTCAGCAAAGTGTTGGTGCCAGCAAGGACCTCACCAGCATGTGTCGTTGCCAACAAGTGTCATGAAGGCTGATATTAAGGTATTTGTTTCAGTACCCATTATTGAGACAAATACTAGCTATGTAATTCACTCACTGCCATTCACAAGGTAGAGTGACTTCATGGGTTGGCTGTCTTCAGGAATGGTAATCCAAGAAATCCTTATGCTGGCCATACACTATATGAAAAATCGTTCAAACTCATTTTAGAAAAACAAACTCAGCCGTCAGCGCAATAATCATGCCATGTATTGACTGATCGTTTTTGGTAGTTTTTTCACATATACTTAGTGCAAACAGTTTGGACGAGAAGCACATTAACCTTTTTAATTTATCGTTCGTTCGTTCAGAAAATTTCCAAACTTGTCCTTCGTTTTTCGTCTCAAGAACGTCCATACCAATTCGTGCCCATTAACTGGCCGAAAAACGAAAGAACTGTCAACATGACCGAATTTTGGCCGATTTTTTTTTTTTTTTTTGTATAGTGCATGCCCAGCATTAGACTTGACTTGCCTCCAAGTTAAAGGAGACATTCTTCTGGTCACGCAGGATTCCTTTTATAATTGTGACTTGCATTAGTCGGGGTTCTAACAATCTTGAGAAGGACATCAAATGTGGACAACTTCATGTTGGTATAATTAAAGAACTTTGAGGGTTATGTCTGCGATTTTGTTGCAAAGAGTATGGAAATGCCCTTGGAAAATCTCTGCAATACTATGTGATGCACCCAATACTGACACAACACCCTCCCTTTTTTTTTTTTTAACTCTGGGACATTCTTTCCATGATCCTCTTGAGCTGGACTAAGCCAAATGTCAAAAAGTATACAAATCCATCTTAGAGTATTTACCAAAATATCTGCTATTGTACCACAACCTAACCACATCTCAAAGCAGATCATTTCCTCTACATCACTTCCCCTTTAAGCACTTCTCTAGAAAACACTTTTACAGGTGTTTAACATGTTTTCTTGATGCTTTTTCAACGCTTCAAAAGCATGTCATAAACGCTTAGAGGCACGTTAATGAGCGTTGTTTCGTTCTTCATAATCAACATTTGTGAATGAGCCAAGAAGGTTTAAGGGCTAGAAGCTGGCCTTCTGCATTATGTTATTGAGGGGAAACTTGGTGTGTCCTGCTGTCAGTGGGTACCGATTTTGTTTCCTTCCACATTTTAATTGTTTGCCTGAGGCCAAACACCTAGAAAGGCAAGAGTCCGCTTTAATGGCCTTAACACGAGATTGTAGAGTGGCTCTGGCATGTAATTTAAACGCCTCCCACACCGCTCCAAGAGAGGCAGTTTGATCGTTATCAGCGAAAAACTGACTCCAGGAGGCATCCAGTGCATTACCCCCCTCCATCAGGGCCAACCACGCAGGGTTAAGTCTCCAGGCCGGCGGAGGTCTATTGTGGGGCAAGGACAACACCACCCAGTATGGACAATGATCAGACATGGACCTGGGAGAAAAACCCGCCTTAAGCAATCTGGGAAGCAGGTCTTGGGACAGCAGTATCAAGTCTAGCACCTTATGCGTGTCAGCGCCTGCCGATCTTCCCCCCCCCCCTCTGCTACAATACTGGCAGTCTCCCCCAAATCAGCATTGTCATTTCTCCTGAACTTATCTAACTTGGCAACAGTCTCTGGCTTCGGTTTTGGGGGTGCCATAGTCAGGACTTCGGGCAAAGGTGACCAAGTACAGTAGTTAATAGGAGATGAATAGAGGCTGGAGTGCAGCAAGATGGCTGACCGTGCGGAAGTGAAACTAAGCAGCTGGTCACTGATAAAATCTGAGTAGCGTCACTAGAGGGGTCAGGCAGCATAAAGAGGAGCCAGAGTGTCCCACAGTACCTTTTTAAAAGGAGAGATCCGGGGCGTCAGGAGGGTCAGAACAGCTCAAAAACCGATCGAGTGGGTGTACCAAGATGGCCGCCGACTTCCAGGAGTAGGCCGAAGCCGGGGACTCGCCTAGATTG
Organism: Pelophylax lessonae; assembly: GCF_965119305.1. NCBI lineage: Eukaryota > Metazoa > Chordata > Amphibia > Anura > Ranidae > Pelophylax > Pelophylax lessonae. The sequence goes on from NC_138779.1 coordinate 94,128,099, forward strand.
TGTATCCGGCCCAGAAAAACGTCCGTTCGCGCGGGTCCCCGCCCTGTTCAGGAGCCGTTCCCCTGGATTGGGGTATATGTGGGAGCACTACAGGAGCCAGCCAGGTCAACCCAGGGGGATTCCAGAGCACAGGATGGGTCAGCTCACTTGTGTCTTACTCCATGCTGTGCCAGGCCACGCCCCCAGAATGTCCTGTTTTTACAGAGCACTGTTGTGTGGTTAGAAGAAATATTTTTATTCTTTTTAGCTTGTTTAAAAAAAAAAAAAAAAAAATCCTACCTGACTAAAATAAAAAGGTGACTTGCACCTTCAATGCAGGTGTTCTTCCGCCTGGCTGCAGTAGGTGGAGGGCATATGCTAACAAAGTGTGGCGTGGATTTAGTAGTCTTTTCATCAATTGCCACTTAGTTTAGCTAAAACAGTTTATCCACAAAGCTCATGCATGGAACCTCCAAAGATCTCTATGCAGCAGCAACCTTGCTTACATAGCAGCTATAGGATAACATGTTTGGGAAAGGATAAACGATTATCAGACCAGTGTGGTATCCCTCCTAAAAAGATGGATGTTAATTTGACGGGTATGCTGCTGCATTTGCGTGCTTCACACTCCTGCCTAGCAAGGAACAGATTTTTTTTTTCTGAAGGATAGAAAAAAATAAAACTTAAGACCACTTTAATTTTAGGACATTAAGCTAAAATTGAGCATTTCCTGTACACTGTTATATAGCTCACTAGGAGGAACATACCCTTATGCCCAATGTCCATCCTACAGGCTTGTGTCTCATGGTGGTCTTATGTGCCCCTTGGTTGAATTGTATTGTGCCCCTTAATTGTAGCCTTGGGCATATTTTTATTTCAAAGACCAATGTACATTACATTTACTTTTTCTTTGACTTGTCTTGCTTCCCAGGTTTTAAGAAAATCTATAACAATGGTGAAGGGGCACTTTAAAGAGAAGCAAGATTATGCATTTGCTTGTGAGCAACTAAAATCAATTCGCCAAGATTTAATGGTATGTTTTATTTAGAATACCTCTGAGTATTGCATTGTGTGTTCAGTTTGTAATGGATTTGTTTATTTTGCATACAGGTTCAAGGCATTCGCACAGAGTTCACTGTAGAAGTGTATGAGACCCATGCACGGATAGCACTGGAAAAGGTTTGTCCACACCCCCCCCCCTTCCCCCTTTGATATACATATTCAGTTTGTAAAATCATATTTTAATAGCTGGAAAATTTTGTATTACTTCTGATGTCTAATATTTTGCTAACTTCTAACATTTATTAGTTTTCCCATTTAGTAGTTTGGGTTTACATGGCTGTGTGGAACACTATCTTGTGCTGTGATGTGCCTTTTCAATTGGTTCACTTCAGCATGAAGGAAAAGCCACAAAAATATTTTTTGTACTCACAGTAAGATTCTTTTCTCAAGAGTTTGGGAGATTAAGCATTCGAATAACAATTCATCCAATGAATAAAGCTGTTCATTTCCAAGAGTAGGATATGTAAAAAAAACTGGACAGGCAGCTATAACCGCTCCATTGAGTGACCTAGCTCCCTGTCAAAAGAATGTCAGTAGCAAGCAGTACAAGTATGATGCATATCTAAACAACCTCAGCATATGCCAAATATGATTTACGAACCGACCCAAACAAACTAAAAGGGTTATAGGCTATTGAGTAGTTTTCACTCTATGGAGCGAGATATGGCAGTGGTGGCAATCAAAATAAACTGTCCAATGTGTGTGCATTATTTTTACTCGTTTGCTCTGGTCATATTGCAAACGGCTCACCGACACAGAAACATATTGCCTGCCTCGCTGCAGCTGCCATTTCAGAACCAAGTAAGCAAGTATTGTGGGACACTTGCCTACTGGGTTGACTGACTTATCTCTTTATTCTCAGCAAGCCATGGATGAACAACGGAGGGGGCTTCCAATTCCTTTGTTTAGGAATAGAGGACAGTTTTGCAGCCAAATCTGGGCTGTCACCAGGTCTCGGGTTCTCATTGGCTTGTCATGCCTGGGATGCAGACATGGGACTTGCGTTTCCCTTGTTACTCCTTTATGGTAGAATTAGCTGTTAGGCGAGGAAGCCGTGGAGGATCAGGTATCCTGTGGATTAATCCTCCCAGGTGGAATCTGTGACCAGGGCTGTCTGAGACGCACAAGACCACGTCGAGCTTCCTGGCGGATTTGTTGCGCACTAATTTGAAGTTACTGCTGCTGGAACCTTCTACCCCTAAACTCGCTGGTTTTCATCCTAACTCCCAAGTCATTTTCAGTGCACCCTTGAAACACTGCTTTCCTAAGGGGGTCATTGCAACCATAACCCAAGTGGAGAAGTCTCTTGGCTTCTTTTTTAGCCTGCTCACAGTTCCCGGAGACTTTACAGCCTTTTCTCGAACTCAGGTAATTGCTTTGCTTCATCAGGAAGGCTTTATGGCATCAGTGAATTTCAAGCATCTCCCCTATCAGGTTATGCAGTTCATGGCTTTCAAGCTGTTGGCTCCAGTTGTTGAGAAGCTATGATAGCCACACTGTACACTACCTGGACTATCTGCTTCGGAGGAGGCAATCCAGCAGAGACAGTACTTGTTCTGGAATGGTTTTGGTTGGGTACTGAATCTTCAGCCTTGGTTCATACTCCACGTGTGGAATATTTTGCCTGTTGAAGCCAGCAACCGAAAAGCAGGATGACAGACTGGGGCTGGGTGGTCTGTGTGATCTAGAAGATGCAAAGGTTTGCCTAATAGCAAATGAATCGGGTGTTCTATGACCTTTGAGAGCAATCTAAAGCCACAGTAATTACCAAAACTATCTAGAATACATGTAGATCAGAATAAAGCTGTTACATAGTGCCCCTAAAGTGTCTGTTGCGGCCGCCTGGGGGTCTCCTGATCTGGAGATGACCCTGTTCATTTTGGTGTTGAGATGCAAGACTAGGAGAAGATCCAGAGTACCCCACCTGGAGCATATCTGCCTAAATGCCTCTGGATTAAGGGACCATTCCCCCTGAATACAGACTGTCATCTAAGATAGTCCACTTGCCAGTTGTCTATTCCTGGAATGTAGATTGTGAGTAGAGATTGTGATGAACTTCCTGTGCTGCTGCTGAGCTTTGCGCTTGCTTGGATTAACTATGCCACATGGCATAGTCCATTCCTATGACACCCAGACCATGAAGGCGCTTTGGGAGTATGCCCACTGTAACGAGCAGCCTGAGTCCTGAATGGCATCAGTGGTATGAACAAGCTAAGACAGTTTCCCTGTACTTATACATACTGGTTCCTGGCTTGTCTTGATTACTCTGTAGCATACACGACATCCCTATCCTACAAGGCATTCTGCAGTGCCATGCCAACAAAGCAGTTCATAGGGCACAGGTGTAGCGAAACTTGCACTCTTAGTGTTTTTCCCTAAATTCGTTGTCTCACTATTTAGCCTAGTGGCTGATCTTTTGCGAAAAGGTTGTCATCCCCCTCTGCTTTTTGCCTCATTCCCCCCCCCCCCCCCACTCTGCTCTGCTCTTTCTCCCCTCTGCTTTCTAGGAAGACAATTCCTCCTAGTGGTCTGATAGGGAACCTCCGTTTTAGAGTTAGGTTAAAAAAAGACATGATTCCTTCTAGTTCACCCTATAGAAAAAAAAACAATAAATCGAATCCTATATTTTGCTACTTGCTCCTCATTCTGTATTTCGTTTTGCCTGGCAATGCTTATGGCACGTCAGTTGTTATCCTGTAGGTCCTGGTCAACCTATTTGTCTTCCTTTCCTGATCTCCTCCTGTGCAATCTTCTCCTGAAAATGACTTTTCCTGGTCACCTGCTGTAATTTCTGTGAGACTGGACCTTGTTGCCCTGCCCGCCAGATTTAGGGGTTTACCTTTGTGTGATCCTTTTAAAAGTGGATCTCTCTTCTGTTCCCACTAGCAGCAGTACATTTGCCTTCCTCCTTCCCCCTTGTGGACAGGGTAGCGTGGAAGCTTATTCTTTGCTATCCAGGTGCGTGTTGTCCTTTGGGAACTCCTATCCTTTCCCTGCCATATCCTGCCAACAGCGCAACATTTCATTTTTTGCTCCCCTAGGGGGCCAAGCATAACTTCTGTGGCTACGTGCCATGTCTCCCTTGGGGCCTGCCCCCTTTCTCTTAATTCATTACAGGAAAGTCCCTCTTATACAAAACCTAACAACTATACTTCTAGCGGAGCTGCCATCCGAATTGTTTCAAGAGTCCCAAATCGTTGATTCTTTGGCTGATATCCCGCTGTCGCTTGCTCCAGTAGCGAGGTGTTTCTATTTTTGATTCTGTTGAGACTGTTGCTGTGCTTTAGCTGCATTGTTTCACTCCCTTTTGATTGCTTGGAGCCAAATATGATTTGATTGCGGTGTGTCCTGTACTGCAGGGGTTGACAAATTTTCTTTGAATCTAGGAGCCAGCTAAAAAAGTTAGGAGCCAGTTTTTTAAAAAAGCTGACCCGCGCCCAGAAAAAAAAAGAGAGAGAAAAGGGAAAGAAATGGAAAGAAGAGAAAAGAAAAAAAGAGGAGAGGGAGGTACAGAAGGGGAGATGGGGGGGGGGGGGAGGTTAGGGGAAGGGGAGGGGGGTTGGGGTGAGAGAGAGAGAATGAAAGAGGGGGGGGAGAGAGGGAGGGTGGGAGAGAGTGAAAGTCTCAGGCAGATGTGTATATGTACAGTGAGATCCCCTCAGCTCTATGGTGTGTACAGAAGAATTTTACAGAAATGTGGCAATCCCCCACCTTCCTCCTATACACTCAGAAAATGGCCTGCTCTGCTCCCCCACACACGTGTCTATGGGGGGGGGGGCTCCCACACCTGGCCAATAAAAGGTAAACTGTGCCCCCCAACTAATTGTAGGTGGTTCCCTTCCCTTAGCCACGGCAGGATAGGCTCTGTCTGCATTCCCACCTCCCCCAGGGGCTGAGGAAGCAGTGATACACAGGCAGGCTTCATAGGTCCATAGATTAAAGTTGCCAAAAATGGACATTGTACCTGACTGGCTAACCAGTATACAGTCTACTTGCTGCCTGGATACCACACAGAGAGAACAGATATGTTAGCCATAATCCAGTATTTTTATGGACACATGCATGTGTACTAGTGACATTCCCCCCTATAGAGTCTTGTCACAGATCATAGGGGGGGTTTGGAGAGACTACCCAGTATTTGTTTCAGAGGAGAATCCAGTACCTTGTCTTAAGTCCCTGGCAGTTAGCAGATATTCATTGCCGTTTTCAGCGAGGGGGGCCACATCTGAGGGTGGATGCGGGGGTGCACGATAAGGAAGTCGGCGTGCTGTATGTTGATATCGGGTGGACGCACAATCTCGGAGGCAGGCGTGCGTTCCACCTCTCCTCCACATCGGCCAATTGCAGAGTGAAGACAGTCCCGGGCCCGCCCTCAAAGGTGGGGCCGAAGCTTGCTGTGCTGTGAAGTCGAGCAGTGCTCTGATGTGCTGAAAGTGAGAGAAGAGGTAGCCGGTTCTGATTGGTTAGCGCCGTCCATGTGACGTTGCTGACCAATTAAAATGCCTTGTCAGGGACATAGAGAATTGTGGACAGGAGCCGCGGGGATTTCAAATCTCTGCAAGTCTGCAGCACAGAGCGGCGTCCCGATGCCTGACAGGAGATGGCTCAAATCCTAGGCGCCCGGACTCAGTTTCTAGTCGCAAATGCGACCTGGCGCCCGGGAATTGTCGAGCCCTGCTGTACTGTATGATAAAGATAAAAGGAATTTAACATACCTGTAAACTGCATATCTTGAGAAAGTACAGGACATGTGTCCCTCCTTTCCCTTGGCTGTGATCTTTGTTGCTTTCTAATAAAACTGGAGCTTCATGAAGAGGGTGGGGTTATATGGAGATGCTAGGGGGGCGGACTCAGAAAACTTTTTCAGTGTCCAATCCCCTAAAGCGGCATGTAACCCATGGTAAATCAAACGATTCCTGTGTCCTATACTGTACCCCAAGACACAGAATTTACAGGTGCACCAAAATCCCTCTGTTTTAAGAAAAGCTGGCTATACCTTCTACTTTTGATTTACTTTTAGTAAATCTAAAATAGATTGTAATGTGTAATAACGAACTAGATTTTTTTTGCTCCGGTTGTGTCTCTGTTCAGGGACATAAGCTATGTAATACAAGTAGGGTGTTCAAACTTTACAATTTAATAATTTTTTTTTTTTCTTTTTTAAGGGAGATCTTGAGGAATTCATCCAGTGTCAAGCACAGCTAAAGTCTTTGTATGCTGAGAATCTTGCTGGGAACATTGGAGAGTTTACAGCCTATCGCATATTGTATTATATTTTCACCAAAAACTCTAGCGGTAAGGAAATACCTAAGCATTAATCCTATTGTAGTACACCCCTTTGTGCGGGTTTGCAGTCTTATCTCCATTTTCCATCTTTCTACAGATTTAACTACAGAGATGGCGCACCTGACCAAAGAGATGAAAGAGGACCCTTGTGTTGCCCATGCTTTGTCTCTTAGGAGTGCTTGGGCTTTGTCAAACTATCACCGGTTTTTCAAGCTTTATAGACAAGCGCCACGCATGTCTAGGTATCTGATCGACAAGTTTTCAGAAAGGGAGAGGAAGGAAGCAATTAAGGCCATGATTAAAAGGTATGTTTTCGCTAGCATATTGCTTAATCAAACCTCACTTCAGATTTCTTCCCCTCTTGTGTTTAAAGAACTATCTTTTTTTTTTTTTTTTTTTTTAACTCCCTAGGGGACTAAGTGCTATATGCAGAGGGCCACCAATCTGAATGGGACCAAGTGCTTGGTCTTGTTCTGATTAGTGATCCTGTTGTCCCCTAAATGTATTTCTGTATGCTGGCTATAGCCTCACCCCTTTAGAACCCCATATTATGAGCATTCTGTGGGGGAGGTACAACCAGCATAGAGCCCCTACGATTTATCTACAGCGATCAGATCACTCCAGGTAATCGCTGGCTGTACCAACAGCCATAGATCACTGCGGCCACCTCTGACCTGTCAAAGTGTGCAGACTCAGCAGCTAGCTGCTCACAGGTAGCAGAAAACAGCTACAGGAATCAGCCTCCTTTTTGCTGGTGCTATTAGCAGTAGACTGAATCACCCGTGTAAATGTAGCCTTATGAATGAACGGTCAGTGTTGGTTGTGTATAATAGTAAAAGATCTCTTAGAGCTTTGGCTCTGTGTAAAGTATCTGTCCTATTTGTGTAGAATACACAATACACAGAGCTGGCGCTCTTAATGCTCTTTTACTATTATAAATGAACAAGGAGCACTGATCAATCAATTGTGATGCTTGTTCATACATAAACTGGTTGATGGATCTGAGCTCTGCAGATTTGTGAGCTTTCACTTGAATGAATAAACTATCATCAATGTATGACCAATACCATGTAAAGCGCAGCCCAACAGCAGGGATCACTCATTCATAGAACTGAAATATCACACTTCACTGCAGGCTGTGTGATCTTTTTTTGTGAATGGAAGCACTGGCCTCTGGAGTGGCTCCTGCCAGATACCAGAGCGTACACTCACAAATCTGTCTCCTTTCTAGCAGCGTTGTCAGATGGGGGTAAGAGGGATTTGTGCTTGTCGGACCAAGTGGCATAGAAACTAAAGGGCCTGATGTGAACAAAACCAAGTGCTGTATCCACTTGCCCCCCTAGGGAAATGAAAAAATGTGTGGTGGTAATAGATTTTTAACTTGTCTATTACTACCAATCACATGGAAGGAGAGTTGCCCTATTTAAACAAATTCCGCAGACCTAGGTTTATCATTAAGATAAAGGCAAAGCTGGGTTAATTTTATCTAAAAGATGTACCTGAAACCATAGCAGCATTTAGTGAAAAGCCTACACCACAGTAAGATGTTATAGGACGATTCTCTGTCATTAGCCCCCCAGTTAGTAGGTTTCATAGCTATAAATGACACATGTATTTACTGTTGGGAATGCCATCAAACAGCCCAAGTAATTGTTTAGTCTCTCCAGCTGTGGTGTAGAATGCTTTTACACTTGAGGCTGATTGCAGAAGGATATAGGATTGTTCTGTTCTTTGCAAACATCATGTAGGCTTTTGCATTAAACCTTTGCAGTGTTGAAGGTAAGTATGAAGTAGGTTGACTTAACATACATTTATTATAGATGCGTCAAATAACATGCATATATCCTTGTTGCATCATTTAGAATCCTTTAGTTGTAAATCTGTTAGTATATTGGATCTCACAAGGCTATGGGCTTTGTTTTGCCAAGGACTTCTGTACAGACGGATTGGGGTCCCCCCCCTCCCTTTGTCAGTAATCTGTTTATTCTTCTCAAATCTAGCATTGCTAGATATGGCTGCCCATAGATGTTCCTCGGTGCACTCTATAGTGGTCTCTAGTATCCTGTGCTATATTACTTCCAGGGCATTTCCTATTGTACAGTTGTATTAACCTTTACAATTCTCCTATTTTTATATTCAATGACTGTGACTTAAGTTTTTTTTTGAGTTTTTTTTCGCAGAATAGAGTTCTATGTTAGGGGAAAGGGGGCATATATAATCAAAGATAAGCAGAATAGTTAGAAAAAAAGTAATTTTAGTCTTCAATTTTCTTTTTAATGGAGAAAAAAGTGGTCAATCCCTTGCTCTTCTAAAAATTCTAGCTGCCTGGCTGATCTGTTGACCTCTTGCTTCATTACGCACTGAAAGAACTCTAGCTTTTCCAATCTGCATACTTTTGCCTAGTTATTGATTTAGGAAGCATTCAAAAGAGAATTGATATACCAGCCAGGTAACAAGAATTTCAGGAAAGCAAAGGAGTGCAAATGAACCACCTAAAAACAGGTATACCTGCATGTGGTATGCACATGCAGATTTGTTCAACCTGCCAAGAGACATGCAATTTACAGCCTTGGTTGCCTAGCTTTATGAACTGATTTACACAATATACATAATCACTTGAGAGATAACATAATTTTTTTTTTTTTGGGCATCTAGCTATGTACTAATTCAAAAAGCTATATATCAATCCTAGTTAATCTGTTCAGACACAGCTCTGCATCAAAATAACATTGTCCCTACCATGCACACTGATTGTGCTATATTATGCAACCTGCCCATCCATTGGCTCAGATTTGTCACTTTTCTGGTGGCTAACACTGGCCTTTCACCATTGATCAACTCCGGGCATAATAAAAAAAAAAAATACATAATGCAGTCTGTCATTGGCATTAATATAGTCGTTTTTGTTTTTCGAAGGCCCCATATCTTTTTTTTTTTTTGCCTGTTTTATCCAGCCAGTAAATCCACTATTTTTCCACTCCTAATAGAGTGACAATGTGGTTTTTGTTGCGAAACCACACAGCAGCATTGTTAACCACTTTACCACCGGAGGATTTTGCTGTCTTACGTCCAGGCCACTTTTTGCGATTTGGCACTGTGCAACTTTAACTGACAATTGTGCGGTCGTGCGACGCCGTACCCAAACGAAATTTACGTCCTTTTTTTTTTCCCCCCACAAACGAAGCTTTCTTTTGGGGGTATTTGATCACCTGTGCGATTTTTACTTTTTGCGATAAAACAAAAGAGCGTAAATTTTGAAAAAATAACAATATTTTTCACATTTTTTTTATATGAAATTCCCCCCCCCCCAAAAAAATGTAAAAATCAAAATTTTTTAAAATTTTTGGCCAATTTGTTTTCTGCTACCTATGTTTTGGTAAAAAAAATCACAGTAAAAAAAATCACAATAAGCGTATTCTGATTGGTTTGCGCAAAAGTTATTGCGTTTACTAACTAAGGGAAAGATTTTGTCATTTTTGGTGTTTTTAATGAGTAATGGCGGCGATCTGCGAAAATGTTGTTTTTTTTTTTTTTTTTTTTGCGGGACTGCGACATTGCGGCGGACAGATCGGACCCTTGACTGACATTTTTTACACTTTTGGGGGTACCAGTGTACTACAGTAATCAGTGCTATACATATGCACTGTTACTGTAAAAATGACACTGGCAGGGAAGGGGGTTAATTTTATTGGAGAGGGGAGTGGGTAATGTATGCCTGGTGCTTACTAACGTGTGTGGGGGGAGGTGACATAGGGACAGATTGCAGGTTCAGCTATGCTGAACCCTGCAATCTGACCCTGTCTGTCACTTAGGAGATGTGTAAACAAAGCGGGCGGATCTCCAGACTTGATTCCCCGACGATCGGGGAAGAGCGGCGGTGATCACCGCCGCTCCTCCCCTGGCCCGACTCCCGCTGTGACTGAATACAGCGGGAGCGAGTCTCCGGCGGCGCGCGCGCGCCGCCCACGAGGGGATGAGTCCAGCGACGTAGGTATACGTCGCTGGATAGGAACGAGCCACTGTGCCGCAGTAGAGGCACAGTGAGCGGTCGTAAAGTGGTTAACCTTCGGACAGCGCAGTCTTTGCTTGATGTAGTTTTGAATGAACCTTCAAGGACAGACTCCTCAAATCCCAGCTCCAACCTACACTTTTTCTTTTTTTTTTTAGGTTCAAGCAGATCGCAATTTGTGGATCTATACATGGCACCATTGTTTCCTTTTGGGCCCATGTATACAGTTCTGTTTTTGGTCTGCAGCATACGGATGCTTACACTGAAACTTAAACAATCAGCATTCAAGGTCCTATGTAAGGGACTGTATTTGATACTGTATGGATGATAGATATTTGTGCTAATGTTTATATGCATCTAGTATACATAAACCTTTTACACCATTGCAGCTGCTGCTTAGGGCTGACATGCAAATAACAATCTGTAAGCATCGTCGATCACACACTATTGGGGGTTACATGTTTGCCCTGGACTATTCATGTGCTGGAATGTGCACAGAATACTTGGCACAGTTCTGGGCCCGCTCACAGCCTGTGACTGAATAGTGAATGGAGAAGTCTTTCTGCTTGCTCCTCCTGTCAGCATGCCTTTTGTCAGTACATGAACTGATTGGCTCCTTGTTCTGCCTTTTCCTCTTCTACTTCAGCTCTGATGTATAAGGACTGCAAGGGGGGTGTAACTAGGTTGAATTCAGGTACTTGATCTCCATGCATTTAAGAATGTACATTGATGAGATGTATTGTTTACAGAGCTGCATTTAGTTGTATTTTTTTATAAGGTTCGGCTTTAAACAGTCTGAATTAACAGTGACCATTGTAAGCATCCTCACATCTGTAATGTTATTCCAAACCTGTAACCTCCACTCTTGAGAGCCTGGCCCGTTATCATGAGAAAAATAGCTCTACTGGCATGATCAAAAGGTAATAAAACTATAAATTAATGGGCTGTAGATAAAACAAAGACTTCTGCGTTAATGCCAAGCTGCATCATGCTCTTTTTATTTTTGTGCATAGTTGCCATTTAAATAATGGATACAAGTGATTTTATTAAACAGTGTTACCTTGTATTAACACTGTATTAAAATCTTGCTAGAAATTACTTCTCTGTGCCATTGCAGTAATTTTGTGTAGCATTTATTTTACATATTTGCTGCTGTACTTTAAAGTGTTTTGCACCCTGCAGTTAGTGAAGTTACAAAGGTAGGTATGTTTTTCTGCTTGTGTATTGTGAACTTACAAACTTTTATTTCAGGTTGGTAATGCATATTTTCATTGTTCTAACTTGTGGTTTTTCTTTTTGCTCCTTTTCCCTTGCTGCTTTTTTCTTTCAATTCTTTAGTTTTCGGCCAGTGCTCCCAATTTCCTACATTCAGTCAGAATTGGCCTTTGAGAGTGAGGAGGAGTGCCATAGTTTCCTGGCTTCTCTGTCCCTTGTATATGCAGAGAATGACACCAGCAAGATTGATTGCAAGCAAAGCTTAACGGTCTTGCCAAACTTCTGAGCCAGGCGGTCTTTCCAAACTTCTGAGCCAGTTTTTATTTGCAAATTAAAGTTTTTATTTTACATAGCATTTATTTTACATATTTGCTGCTGTACTTTAAAGTGTTTTGCACCCTGCAGTTAATGAAGTTACAAAGGTAGGTATGTTTTTCTGCTTGTGTATTGTGAACTTACAAACTTTTATTTCAGGTTGGTAATGCATATTTTCATTGTTCTAACTTGTGGTTTTTCTTTTTGCTCCTTTTCCCTTGCTGCTTTTTTCTTTCAATTCTTTAGTTTTCGGCCAGTGCTCCCAATTTCCTACATTCAGTCAGAATTGGCCTTTGAGAGTGAGGAGGAGTGCCATAGTTTCCTGGCTTCTCTGTCCCTTGTGTATGCATGCAGAGAATGACACCAGCAAGATTGATTGCAAGCAAAGCTTAACGGTCTTGCCAAACTTCTGAGCCAGGCGGTCTTGCCAAACTTCTGAGCCAGTTTTTATTTGCAAATAAAGTTTTTAAATGTGTTTTACAACACATGATATAAGCTCACACTATGTGTATATATGAAACTATGCTTGTATTGGATCAATTTCTGATCGGAGGGTCCATGACTTGGTATTCCATTCTGAACCTGGGCTTCTCTGACTTACTGAGAGCCGTTTCAGACCTTGGTAATTTTTCTTTGTTCAATGTGCTATGCTTTCATACTCAACATGGAATTACCATTGATTTGATTGGGTTCAGCCATTATAGCTAGAGCTTCCAGAAGGTAAGTGTTAACTGCTTTGATTTTACAATGCAATTTGAACATGCTGTGGGTGCTGGACAGAAGATGGATACCAGTTAATATAGCAAGGCAACTATTAGTCTATGTGTAAAAGAAAAGTGCGCTGGTCTGTGATAAGCTGCTCCCAGATAAAAAATATGAAATGGTGCGCTTTATCAAAATGGTGATGTGCAATAAATGTGCAAAGAAATCACAGATGCAAATTCAAAATAAACAAAGTATTATGATGCAAAATTGTGATAAATAAAGTCCCAGACACAACGTGTCTATGTGTTGGAATAACAATCCCGTGATATAAATGTTGACAGATGGTGATGAACTCAAATGGTGACTAAATTCCCTCCACCTGCTGGAATTCCTCCTTACCGGACGGAATAAAAGTAAGTGCTCTCCTCTGCAAAAACTAACAATCCCTGTGCTCCAACCAAAATATGTGCTCTCCACCGTGCATGCAAGGTAGCCCGCTGGGCCTCTTACCAGATGGATATGGATAACGCACACTGCTACAAACTCTCAGAAGAGTGTATCTCTTAATCCAGATGATATTGACAGCCACTTGATTGGGTTAACCCGAAGGATCGTATCACTCAGCATAGCATGTAAAGCAATGACCACTGATAGTGCATTACCCTTGATACATTATTTATTCAAATAAAATTGCACTTACATTTTATGCAGACAAATTCGCTAGTTGTTAGAGAAGCGATGAGGAATTCCTATATTGCCTGGGTCCGGCTGCAGCCCGGTTCCCAAGCGACGTAGTGACGGCACGCCTCCTATCTGACGCGTTTCCACCGATAGGTTATCTTCAGATGGAAACGCGTCAGATAGGAGGCGTGCCGTCACTACGTCGCTTGGGAACCAGGCTGCAGCCGGACCCAGGCAATATAGGAATTCCTCATCGCTTCTCTAACAACTAGCGAATTTGTCTGCATAACATGTAAGTGCAATTTTATTTGAATAAATAATGTATCAAGGGTAATGCACTATCAGTGGTCATTCCTTTACATGCTATGCTGAGTGATACGATCCTTCGGGTTAACCCAATCAAGTGGCTGTCAATATCATCTGAATTAAGAGATACACTCTTCTGAGAGTTTGTGGCAGTGTGCGTTATCCATATCCATATCCATCTGGTAAGAGGCCCAGCAGGCTACCTTGCATGCACGGTGGAAAGCACATATTTTTGTTGGAGCACAGGGATTGTTGGTTTTTGCAGAGGAGAGCACTTCCTCCTTACCGGACGGAATAAAAGTAATTCCAGCAGGTGGAGGGAATTTAAGTCACCATTTGAGTTCATCACCATCTGTCAACATTTATATCACGGGATTGTTATTCCAACACATAGACACGTTGTGTCTGGGACTTTATTTATCACAATTTTGCATCATAATACTTTGTTTATTTTGAATTTGCATCTGTGATTTCTTTGCACATTTATTGCACATCACCATTTTGATAAAGCGCACCATCTATCACACACCAACTATTAGTCTATACCTGTAGAAGACCCTCTGATCTAATAGCCAGCCCATTTGTGGATGAGGTTTAAGGTCCGCAGAATGGTTTAACCTGGTCAGGAAGAGAACTTGTCTCAAAGAGGTTGGGAGATTTAAGCTGGAACTCTAGCTTTTTACACTTAAAGCGGAGTTCCGGGCACAAAAGTCATTTTTTACTAAACATACCCCCGGGACAGTCAGGGCTAGCACATTCCACAATGGCTAGCCTCTGATCTGTCCCGGTTCGCACTTACCTTTTAGAAGAAATACTTACTTATAAAATTTCTTCCACAGCGTTTCCATCTCTCTTGTGGGCAGCTGAAGCCGGCGCGGTCCTCTTCTGTGTCTTCTTCCGCGTCTTCTTGTCCCAGAATGCGCCGCACCGGCCCCTCTCGTCACTTCCGGTGCGGCGCTGCATTCCTCCACAGCCTCTGGGCATGCCCAGAAGCTGTTTAGCAGGGGAATGCGGCGTCGCCCCCGGAAATGACGAGCGGGGCCGGTGCCGTCGCATTGATTCCTGGGAGCTATGACGTTCAGCTCCCAGGAATCATAGCGAGACAGGAAGTGACGGGGTGAGCCGCGGCTCCGAGGGAGGAAGTACTCTGAGGTGAGTATCTTCGATCTTCAATTACAAGGTAAGTAAACAAAAAAAAAAATAACTATCCAATTCCTTTTCAGGTGAGGTGTACCTAGCGGAGGGGCACAAAAAAAATCGTTTTTGTGCCCAGAACTCCGCTTTAAGTTAAAATGAGTGTTCTATACATAAGAGATCCTATTTAGCTGTTTACAAAGCAGTACATTTTGTATTTAAGGGTTTCTTTTGAAGTGAACAAAGAATTTTTGTTTGTTTTTTTTTTTTTTTACTTTTTGTATTTTGAATGTTTGTTAGCTTTGATGTTGTAAATGGACACGAACTATGTTTCAGTTTCTTTTCTCTCTTTACCTCACTTGCACAAAGCCTTTGTCCACATGCTGCACCAAAGCAACTATTGTGGCTCTGGGGAGAAGGCGTAAATTACAGAAGGAAAAAGCCAACTCATAGATTGGGAGAAACCATATAAGCACCACAAGCTGCTCTGCCTTGGCGAAATAAGACTTTCCTAAATGCATACATATAAAGAACTGTTTTAACATCCAAAAAATCTGCAAATGAAGAAAGAAGTTTCTCTGTCGCTCATTGACAGACGCAGACTTCTTGATTAATATCAGTAGGGATATACTGCCCCCTACAGGAGTAGGACACTAGGCAGTAAAAAAGTTCTGGCCACACCTTATGGGCAGTCCCAGGGGGTATATCCTCTCTCTCCCTGCTACAGGATGTCAGTTTTTTTCTGCCTAGTCAGGAGTAAGGACCTAAGTTCCTTGCTGGGATCTCTGGCCCTGGCAAGCTTTTTTAGATAAATATTTTTTAGTTAGCTTTTTTTCTCCAGTTTCTTCCTGTGAGATCTTCAAGCAATTATGCTGGATCTGGGCGACGGGCTGGATGTTGAGATCTGGTGGTCACCCCAGCCAGCCTACGAGCACGTGCAGGCCCTAGCTCCGCGCTGGGTCGGCCGCGACATAGTCCCGCTGGACGGGGACTGGCCCCGCGAGTTAAACGTCTCGCCAGGTCGCCTACGACCAGTCGGAATCTGAGTCGCGGCGTCCGTATTGGCCGACAGCCCCCCACCTCGGTGGAGAGGGGTTCTGTCAGGAGTTGGTGGCCGCCTGTTCCAGAATGGTGAGTAGAATGTTCCCCCTCTCCCCCTGACTGGTTTTGGGATGGTCGGACCCTCATGATTCCGGGTTCCCCTCTGTCCAATTACGCACCCCCACCTATCTGCCCCCCCTCACTAGTGGGCCACATATGGAGGCGGTGGAGGGGCGCCGCTGGTGTTACCCTAAAAACGATCAGGGGAGGGTTAATACCTGTGCTTTCAGGCCCATCTATGATCGACTTGGTACACCCAGCTCGTCCTGCTTGAGAGCTGAGCAGCTGTAGTAATCACCAAGGGCGTGGCCCCTCCCTAGACCCGGGAAAATCACTCCACAAAAGACTTCCTGTCATAAAGACAGCGCTGAGAGCAGTCCTGGTTTGAACTCTGGTGCAGTGGTGAGCCTTTTGGGGGTCTCTCTTCTCTCTCTGCGGGGGTCTCGAGCACGTGACCACTGGGGGCGCTTTAGCGCTGGGGGATTCTTTTTTTTTTTTTCATTTTGTCATTTTTTGATGACAGGTTTCCCTGGCATTGCCATGGACCCTGCTGCACATGAGTCCCCATCTGATCCCCTCGAGGTGGCCGCAGGACCCTCTGATTCTCCACTCACCATTGATTTGCTTTCAGCGGTCCTGGAGTCATTTGTGTCCCGGGTGGAGGTGGCCTGTCAGGGAGGGGGGACTAAAAAACGACCCCCGCCCACCCCTATCTCGTCCGATACCTCAGACTCTGATCCTGAGCCCGTCGCTGCTGTTGCGGGTTCCTCCTCTAGGTTTGATGTCCCGCGTCCCTCTGACAGTGAGGATGATCTTCCTGCCTCTGCCATAGCGCAGGACAAAGCACTGGTGGGCGCACTGATTATGTCAGTCCGGGAGACCCTAAAACTGGAGGTTGCACCGGTGGATGCAGCTCAGACGGAAGTTGCCTTTGGCACTCGCAAGCCCTCCAAGGTGGAAAAGGTGTTTCCCTTTCCCAAATGCTTTGATATTATTAAAGATGAGTGGGCCCATCCAAAACGACCCCCTGGGATGCCTAAAGGGATTGCTAGGCGCTACCCGTTTGAAGAGTCCCTCCTTAAAAAATGGACGGTGCCACCTTCGGTGGATCCGCCGGTTTCCAGACTAACTAAAGCCACAGTTATCCCGGTGGAGGATTCCCCGTCCTTTCGGGATCCAATTGACCGTAGGGCGGAATCTGTGTCCCGTTCCATATTCTCCCTGGCAGGATCTGCCCTAAGGCCAGTGTTTACCATTGCTCTGGTTTCACAGACATTGACGGAATGGGCCAAGCTATTACGCCATGACCTGGAGGGGAGAAGTCTCCCTCCTGCCGTGCTGGAGCAAATAGTGCAGGGGCTACAGTTTGTTTGTGACGCCGCACTGGACGCTGCCCCATTGCTGGGGCGTGTGTCGATCTCGGCGGTGGTCCTCCGGCGCATGCTATGGTTAAAGTGCTGGTCGGCGGATCAGGCTTCCAAAAAAGCATTGACTGATCTCCCTTTTCAGGGGGATGGCCTGTTTGGTGCTACCTTGGATGAGATTATTAAGGATCTCACTGGGGGTAAGAGCACCTTTCTACCATAGGCTAATAAGGGTAAGGAACCTCGTCGCAGACGGGGACCTTCCTTTACAGCTCACAAGAAATTTTTTCGCTCCTCCGGGGCGGGCGATAAGGCAAAGTCCTCCAAAGCCCCCCCGGGGGGTTTCAAGAGACCCTGGTCTGGTAAGCAAAAATCCGGTCCTTCCAGACCTGAGGATAAGACCGCTTCAGCCTGAAGGTGCGCCCCCACCCAGATCAAGGGTGGGGGGATGTCTTCGCCGGTTCCCGGACCCGTGGCTCTACAGTATTCAAGTCAAATGGGTTCACGAGGTCATACGGTCGGAACACAAGATCGAGTTGCGATCGCTTCTACGGGTGCTGTTCTTCCCTTCCAATATGCGACTGTCCCCGAATCGCCTAATGGCTCTGTTGGGGGCAGTGCAGCACTGGATGCAAAGGGCGCCCATAGAGGGTGCCTATCTTCACGTTCCCATTTACACAGGACACCAGCGGTATCTGCGCTTTGCGGTGGGAGCGGACCATTATCAGTTTGTGGCATTACCCTTTGGTCTCGCCTCTGCTTTCCAGGTCTTCACAAAAGTTTGGGCCCCAGTCCTAGCGTTGTTGCGGCAGCGGGGCATATCAGTCCTGGGCTACCTGGACGACGACCTCTTCTGTGCGAAGTCTCCGCAGGCTCAGTGTCATACGCGGACTCTCCAAAAGGAGATTCTTCTCAAATGGAAATGGCATTCTGATTCCCTGGACAATCGGATCCGGCTGAGCGAGCGGACCAGGTAGTTTCTGGTTTGGGGGCCTCGGTCTCCGATGCTCAGTCAGGGGAACTGAACTGAAAGCGATCAGGTTTTGCCTGGCTCTCCGGATCGAGCATCTTCAGGGCTGCTCGGTTCGAATTCAGTCGGACAATGCCACGGCGTGGCCTATGTCAATCATCAAGGGGACACCAAGAATGTTCTGGCGGCCGTGGAAGTGGCCGGCAGGTTTTGGGCGGAACAGTTTTTGTTCCGGCTCTTTCTGCAGTTTGGGTGTGGAAAATTGACAGACGGATTTCTCAGCCGTCAGACCCTGGATCAAGGGGAATGGCCTCTTCAGACAGAGGTGTTTCACCAGTTGTGCCTTCATTGGGGCACCCCGGACCTGGATCTGTTGGCATCTTGGCGCAACAGAAAGGTGCAGAGGGTTGTAGCCCGCGCTCGCGATCCTCTGGCGGACGCTGCAGACGCACTGAATACTCTGTGGGGGCAGTACCAGCTGCTGTATGCCTTTCCTCCTCTCAAGTTGTCACCGAAACTTCTTCACAGGATAGAGGCGGAGGGAATTCCAGTCATCCTTGTGACTCCGGATTGGCCTCATCGGGCCTGATATGCTGTCGTGGTCAGGCTGGTCGCAGACGCTCCTTGGCGACTTCCTCTCAGGGAGCATCTGCCATTTCAGGGACCGATCGTCCATCCTGCTTTACGATCGCTGGCTTTGACGGCTTGGCTGTTGAGAGCCAGGTGCTGAAGGACAGGGGTTTGTCTGCTTCAGTTATCCCTACTCTGATAAAAGCGAGGAAAGCGACTTCCAGAAAGGTCTATCATCGCACATGGAAGTCTTATATCGCGTGGTGTGAATCCCTTGGGTTTCCTCCACGTTCTTACTCGGTGGCTCGGATATTGGCTTTTCTGCAACGGGGGGTTAAGCAGAAACTGGCCTTGAGCACTATCAAGGGTCAGGTCTCAGCATTGGCAATCTTCTTCCAGAGGCCACTGGCTACTCATTCCTTGGTGCGGAGTTTCATCCAAGGGGTGCGCACCTGGCTCCTCCGGTGCGCGCGCCCTTGCCGCCCTGGGATCTTAATTTGGTGTTGTCGGTTCTCCAGAAACCTCCCTTTGAAAATATTAGGGAGATTCCCTTGCTTACCTTATCCCAGAAGGTGGCCTTTTTGGTGGCTATCACTTCTGCACGCAGGGTGTCGGAACTGGCTGCATTGTCCTGTCGTTCCCCATATCTGGTGGTTCATAAGGATAAGGTGGTTCTTCGTCCGAATCCATCCTTCCTTACTAAGGTGGTTTCAGAGTTTCATTTGAATGAGGATATTGTGTTACCTTCCCTGTGTCCAAAGCCCAGTCATCCTCGGGAGTTTGCGTTACACTCCTTGGATGTGGTTTCGGGCGATCAGGGTGTACTTGGCTACTACTGACTCTTTTCGTAAGGCCGATTCACTTTTTGTGATCACGGATGGCCCTAGAAAGGGGTTGCCTGCGTCTGCCGCGACTATCTACAGATGGATCAGACAGACGGTGGTACAGGCTTATTCTATTAAGGGTCGGGTTCCTCCGTTCCCTGTTAAGGCACACTCCACTCGGGCGCTTAGTGCTTCCTGGGCCTTCCGCCATCAGGCGTCGGTGCTTCAGGTTAGCAAGGCGGCTACCTGGTCGTCGGTTCATACCTTTACAAAATTTTATAAAGTTGATGTGCTGGCATCTGCGGATGCCTCTTTTGGCCGCAAGGTTTTGCAGGCCGCTGTATGAGGGGGCCTTTTGGTCTACCTCGGGGGTTTTTTTTTTTTTTCAGTTGGGTCTCATCCTTTTGTTTCGATGAGTCCTCGATGCTTCTGGTTGGTTCCGGTTAGGCCTTCTGGATTGGATTTTTATTTCTGATTATCCCACCCCTCATTTGTGGCACTGCTGATATTAATCAAGAAGTCTGCGTCTGTCAATGAGCGACAGAGAAAACTGGATTTTTGACTTACCGTAAAATCCTTTTCTCTTAAGCTCATTGACAGACGCAGGACCCGCCCCTCTAATTTTGAGTTAGTTTGGGTTGAATTCTCTGACACTGCTTTGTTACATAACTGACATCCTGTAGCAGGGAGAGAGAGGATAAGGTGTGGCCAGAACTTTTTTCCTGCCTAGTGTCCTACTCCTGTAGGGGGCAGTATATCCCTACTGATATGAATCAAGAAGTCTGCGTCTGTTAATGAGCTTAAGAGAAAAGGATTTTACGGTAAGTCAAAAATCCCATTTTATGCTTCGCTGAAAACCCTCCTGTTCATCTTCATGGAATTACTTCCCACTCCTGGATCCTTATAGCCTGTGAGAAGATGTGCTTATAGTTGTATTAATTTGGTCCATTCCTTGTTTTCCTTTTATTTTATTTTATTTTTTTTTAATTTCCCCCCCCCCCCCCTCTACTCACCTATTATATTTGGTTTACTTTTATTTCTGTCCTATTTTCAGCAGGTAAATATTGGGTAATATCAAATGCCAAAGCCTCCCCTTCCCAAAGTGTTTTGTTTCTTTTTTAGTTTTCTTTTTTTTTCTCTAAGCTTTTCTCATGCTTTCTATTTATTTATTTTCTTTTTCCTTATTCCCAACCTCCCTTTCAGCCCATCTTTATGAAAAATACTCCCTGCCCCCAATCTTAAAATTGTAACAATGTGGTATTGTGCAAAAGTGAACTGATGTTGGTCAAGTGCTCCTTTCATTGCAGATGCGTTTTTGTTTTTTTTTTTTTTTAATTTTCCTTTCTCCCTTAATAAACTCATGAGTTGCAAGTGGCTTTTATTCTCCTTTCAAAGTGAAAGTGTCAGTTTAGAAGAAATTATAAGGGCCGGTTCACACCAGAACGAGGTGCGGTAAACCAAAAAGCACTGCAGATGGGTGACAATATTAAGTTAGTGATATTCCAAACGCACTTGCCCGCAGCGGCTCGTACGTTTGGTTTTTGCACTGCCTTGGGAAGTACTAGAAAATAGTACATTTTTGAGCACATATTAGAACTATTATGAATTCAACCTGGCTTTGCTGTCTTAAAAGGGGGCACAGCTGATTGCGGGAGAGGCTTTATAGTGTACAAGAGTGTATACAGGGGTGTACAAAACATACCACGTGTAACAGTCATGCATAATAATGTAAAAGTGTGGCCTATATAATACGCACAAGACATTATACAAATTAGAATGTGGTGGGGAGTAAAGAATATACACTGCAGACACATAAGAACTGTGGGGAATAAAAAAGCAGAACAGTATGATGTGGTATTGGGTACATTGTGTAACAGTCCAGAGACTAGAACATTCAGGGTACTGTGTCGGTTGCAGTCTTGAGAACAGAATTCTGCAGCATAGAATTGTTGGATAGAATGTTCAGCACGTCCTGATACTTAACTGCTTTAGTCCCCAGTGTGTTTTAAAGCGGCGCTTGGAGAGCGGCTTTTTGTCGCAGTGCTGTTAAAAGAAAAACTGCAACAATTGCCTGGTCCTGGCGGGGTATTAAATGCTGGAACTGACAACTGTCTGTGACAGCTGGCATCTAGGGCTAAGCCAAGGAGTGCTTTGTGAAGGCAAGAGTAAACAGCATGCCCACGTTGTTTTACCTTAAACATGTGGAGTCACAAGTGACGTCACCACCGCACACCTATACACCAGGGTTGGGCAGAGCTATCATACCAGCCATCCACACACCAGCTGTTCACTACTAAAGATGACTGCTATATATACCTGTAAAAAGTGTGTCCGTCTTGCTACTATAGTTTGTTCCCTCATCAACCCAACTTGTTCTAACGATTTACACAATTGTTTTTTTTTTTTTTTTCTTCATATAGTTTGTAGCATCAAAAGGGAGCAAATCTCTCATAAAGTAAAACGCATACATTTGCTTTGACCTTTTTTATTCTGCTATGTTACATAAGTCATGCTAATGTGATATCATTTTAACCACTTTAGGATTTGGCTGCTCAAAGACCAGGCCCTATTTTGCGATAAGGCACTGTTACTTTAACCGACAATTGCGCGGTCGTGCGACGCTGTACCCTAACTAAATTGATCTTTTTTTTCCCACAAATAGAGCTTTCTTTTGGTGGTATTTGATCGCCTTTGTGCTATAAACAAAAAAAGAGCGACCATTTTGAAAAAATTACAATATTTTTCACATTCTTTTATATGAAATTCTCAAGAAAAAAATGTAAAAATCTATTTTTTTTTTTTACATTTTGGGCCAATTTGTTTTCTGCTACATATTTTTGGTAAAAAAAATCGCAATAAGCGTATTTTGATTGGTTTGCGCAAAAGTTATTGCGTTTACTAACTACGGGAAAGATTTGTCATTTTATAGTTTTTTTTTTTTTTGTTTTTTTTCTTGCGGGACTGCGACATTGCGGTGTACAGATTGGACCCCTAATTGACATTTTTGACACTTTTGGGTGGTACCAGTGACATTACTACAGTAATCAGTGCTAAAAATATGCACTGTTACTGTAAAAATGACACTGGCCGGGAATGGGGTTAACAGTATAGGTGATCAATGGGGTTAAATGTGTCCCTAGGGGCGTGATTCTAACTGTCGGGGGCGTGGCTTGTGACGTAATCAGAGACATGCAATCCTATATAGCAGGATCACATAGCCTCTGTGATCACTTCAGGGAGAATGACAGACGACTGTTTACATCAGCCGTCTGTCCTTCTCTCTCAGCTTTGGGAGATCGCGAGTGGCCGGCGGCTATCGGAGCCGCTGGTCACACGCTCTGGCTCCCCAGCTAACGAGCGGGGCGGGAGCCGGCCGCGTGCCTTCGCCCCCTAGTGTCTCCTGAGCGCGCGACGTTGTATATGTTGCTTTGCCCAGGAGCGGCTGCCTGCCGCAGTAAAACTGCAGTGGGCAGTTATGTGGTTAAAGGTCAAGTTCACCTTTCATTTTTTTACAAAAAAAAAAAAATGCACATGATTTTGCAGGTAAAAAAAGTGCATGATAGGGATACAGGTTGGCTGCTTCAAAGTAACAGGTTACGCCCTAAATATGTGTGTAACATATTAGAAAGGGTGAATTTATTCTTTTAACTAGCTGACTTTGTTGATTACAGTATATTGGCCCACATTTCTATGGGTGCCCAAATTGGGTGTTTCGTTGGGAAAATTTCAGGGAAAAAAAAGCAACCTTCTAATTTTTTAACATTTTCAGTAAGTCCCAAGGAAATAAATTATATACTACTGTGTAAAACCTTTTGGCAGGTGTGAAAAAATGCTGTAAATTAACAATACTTTCAGAAATAAGTGTTTATTTTTATCACCTAAAATGGAAAGTAATTGAACAGAAGAGAAATTCAAATCAATATTTATTGTGGCCAACCTATTTGTCTTCAAAACAGTCAATTCTTCTGGGTACACTTGCACACAGTTTTTGAAGGAACTTGGCAGCTAGGTTTTTCCAAACATCTTGGAGAACTAACAGATCTTCTGTGGATGTAGGATACCTCACATCCTTCTGTCTCTTCGTGTAATCCCAGACACACTCAATGTTGAGATCTGGGGGTCAAACCAGCACTTCTAGGACTCCTTGTTCTTTACGCTGAAGATGATCTTAATGACGTTGGCTGTATGTTTGGGGTTCTTTGAACCTGCTGCAGAATAAATGTGGGGCCGTTTATGCCTCCCTAATGGTATGACACAAGTAATAAGTATCTGTTGTTTTTTTTTTTTATTTTAATCTTCCCTTTCGTCTACCGACGGGTAATAAGCCCCTCCTACTAGGAGTGTCGAGGTAGAGCCAAAGGCTTTGACACGCCCAGGGGGCGTAATCCCTGGGTTATTCACCATTGTATCTTCAGTTTTAGCTGCCTGGTCTTTGGAGTTGGTTCCTCCTTGGATGACTTGATCAAGATGGTCACTGGGTGAAAGAGCACACTCCTTCCTCACTCAACTAAGGGTAAGTCTCCCTCGGGTAAGTGAGGTCCTTCCCTTTACAGTCCAGAAGCGTCTTTTCCGTGCGACCGTGTCGCAGAAAGCCAAACAGACTTCGGGCGAAAAAGGATATTTGCCAGGGTCATCGATTCCTCCGCTTCGCGGTGGGCAAGGACCATTTTCAATTTGTGGTGTTACCGTTTGGTCTTGCCTCTGCTCCCAGGGTCTTCACCAAAGTGTTAGCCCCTATCCTGGCTCTGCTAGGAATAGTGATTCTGGAGTACCTGGACGATCTCCAAGCAGACTCGTCTGTGACAGTGGAATGGGATTTGGAGGTGACCAGTCACACACTGAAGCAGTTTGGTTGAAATCTCAACCTTCAGAAATCTGCCCTCATTCCAACAACCAGACGAGTATCTAGGGATGATCCTAGATTCAGCTTCGGCAAAGGTATTTCTACCTCCTGTGAAGTTACAGAAGTTAAGGGAAGCGATTTTTTTTTTTTTTTTTTTTTCGCTACTGCCTTGCGACCTGGTATCTCAGGTAATCTATGCAGGTGCTGCACCTGATGGTGTCCTTCTTCTAAGCCGTACCATATGCTCGGGCCCACAGGAGACTTTTGCAGCAGTAGATCCTTGTCAAAGGGGACAAGGATCCTCTATCCCTGGACAGTTTGATTCAGAGATCCAAGGACTCCCTTAATTGGTGGCTCAGCTCTCTGAATCTTCTCCATGGGAAATCCTTCCTCTAGTATTCTGGATGGTGGTGACGACAGATGCCTGTCTGACCGGTTGGGTGGGAGTGCTGGGCACCCTGAATGTTCAAGGGACCTTTACGTTGGAAGAGTCCAAGCTCCCGATCAACGTTCTGGAACTGAGAGCAGTCAAGTTGAGCCTGTTCTACTGGACGGACAATCTCAAGTGGTGTTCTGTCCGAGTCCAGTCTGACAATGTCACGGCCGTGGCATATGTCAATCAAGGAGGCTCTGGAGGTAGCTGAGATCCTGCGTTGGGCAGAGGACTACGTCCCAGCCCTATACGCCATGTACATTCCTGGTCTAGACAATTGGCAGGCCAAACCCTGGATCAGGGAGAGTCATCCCTGCATCCACAAGTGTTCCACCAACCCTGGTGGCTCCCTGGAGCCGGTACGGGCTAATTTATGTGTTTCCTCCGCTGAAACTGCTACGCAGGGTTGAGTTGGAGGGGATTCTGGTAATTCTGGTGGCTCCAGATTGGCCCCGGAGATCCTGGTACGACGACGTGATTCGGCTAAAGATCGCAGGTTCGTGGACACTTCTTCTGCGGGAAGATCTTCTATCCCGGGGTCCGATCTTCCATCCTGCTTTAGTCGCTGGCTTTAACGGCTTGGCTGTTGAGAGCAAGATGTTAAAGGACAGCGGTCTGTCCGATTCTGTGATCCCTACCTTTCTCAAGGCTAGGAAGTCCACTTCTCGGAAGATTTATCATCGTACTTGGAAAACGTACATTACTTGGTGCGGATCGCTGAAGCTGCATCCTAGATCCTTTGCTATCTGCAGGATCTTGACCTTTCTACAGAAAAGGGTTGACCAACGTTTGGCGTTGGCACTCTTAAGTGTCAGATCTCGGCCTTGGCTGTGTACTTCCAACACCCTTTGGCTACGAACGCTTTGATTTGTACGTTTCTTCAGGGGGTTCACCATTTGGCTCCGCCCAAGTCTCCGTTACTTCCTTGGGACCTTAATTTGGTTATATCGGTTCTTCAGCAATCTCCTTTCAAGAACATGACACATTTCCTTGCTCGCCTTGTTGCAGAAAGTTGCCTTCTTGGTGGCTATCACCTCTGCACGCAGGGTTTCTGAACTAGCGGCGCTATCTTGCTGCTCTCCTTATCTGGTAATACACAGGGGATAAGGTAGTGTTATGGTCTAGTCGTTTCTTTCTAAGGTGGTTTCAGAATCCCATCTGAACGAAGACATAGTGCTTCCGTCACTCTGTCTGAAACCTTCACATCTTAAGGAAATTGCCTTGCATTGTTTGGATGTGGTTCGGGCGATATGGGTGTATCTGGAGACTACTGAGTCCTTTCGTAAATCGGACTATGTTTGTGAATACGGATGGACCCTGTAAGGGTCAGGCTGCGTCTGCGGCGACCATCTCTCGATGGATCAGACAGACGGTGGTGAAGGCGTATTCTCTTAAGGGCAAGGTTCCTCCTTTTCCCCTGTCATGGCTCGCTCTACACAGGCGTTGAGTGCCTCTTGGGCTTCCTGCCATCAGGCGTCAGTGATGCAGGTTTGCAAGGTGGCCACTTGGGGAACGTATGTACAGACGACCACGTTTTACAGAGTGGATGTGTTGGCATCCTTGGATGCGTCCTTTGGCTGCAAGGTTTTGCAGGCCGCCATTAAGCATCAGTTTACTTCTCCTTTGTGGTTTTGCTACAATTGAGCCCCAGTTGTTGCTTGTTGGGCTCCATGTTATATAGTTGGCTTTGTTAGCTGTGAGAATTGCATTCTTTAAAGTTTGTCCTTTCCCCACCCCTCAGTGGTTACTGCTTTTGGACGTCCCATCCATCTATGATTTAAAGCAGCAGCTACATCCATCGGAAAAAAGAGAAAATTGGATTTTTTATTTACTGTAAAATCCATTTCTCTGAGTCCACTGATGGACGTAGCTCCCACCCCTCTTCTCTGAAGAGTTGGGTTTTGGTGGTTGTTCACTGCTGCTTGCAACTAACTGAAGATGCAACGGTGAGGCCAGGGGTAATAACCCAGGGATTTCGCCTCCCTCCCCGTGTCAAAGCCTTTGGCTCTACCTGGTCACTCCTAGTGGGAGGGGCTTATTACCCATCCATCTATGATTTAAAGCCGCAGCTATGGCCGTCGGACGAAATTGATTTTACAGTAAGTAAAAAATCCAATTTTTTCCAGCATTGAGGACACCATTGACCCTTACCAAATCTCCAACTTCATTTACAGAAAGGCATCCCCAA
The DNA here is from genome assembly GCF_965119305.1 of Pelophylax lessonae. NCBI lineage: Eukaryota > Metazoa > Chordata > Amphibia > Anura > Ranidae > Pelophylax > Pelophylax lessonae. Next base: position 94,155,084 of record NC_138779.1, read on the forward strand.
ACTTCCACTATGCTTCACTGTGGACACTGATAATCGTACTGCTCTTTAGCCCTTTGGTGAACAAACGGTCTTCTGCTACAGCCAGATATTTCAAATTTTAATGCATCAGTCCAGAGAACCTGCTGCCATTTCTCTTTTATACATTGATGGACACAACTCCTGAATCTTCTTAACCATTGGGTTATACTGCCCCCTACAGGAGTAGGACACTAGGCAGGAAAAAGCTTGACTACGCATTTGAGCAGTCCCAGGGGGTACCTACCCACACTCAGCTGTAGACATTCACTTTTTTTTTTTTTTGCCTTGCTAGGATCTCAGGTCCTGGGGATTTTTTTTTATGGAATTTTTTTCTATCTATTTTTGTTCCTGTGAGAATCTACAATCAATTGACGGACTGGATAATCTAGATCCAGAGGGCCCCCCCCAGTCTGCCCAGCAAGCGCATGCAGACTGCAGCTCCATGCTAGGTAGGCCATGACAAAGCCCCACTGGACAGAGGGTGGCCTGCGAGTTAAATGTCTCGCAAGGATGCATATTACCTGATCTCGGCCTAAGGCGCAGCGTTCCTCCTGGCCGACAGCACCCAAATTGCTTTGAGCGGTGGTCTGTCCGGAGCGGTGCCCACTCTGTTCCTGGTATGGTAAGTAGCTGTCCGCCCTCTACTGGAGGGTTTTGGGGTGGACGTGGGTCCCTCCCTGGACAGTGAGACCCCTGGGTTCCTCTCCTCCTCTCCCCCCCCATGGTATTTCTGCTGGCGGGCAGCCCCAATGCATTCAGCTGAAGCCCCCCACTCTTCCTTTGGACATCTGCCAGGCTGGGATCCGTGCACTTCCAGCTGGGCCTCCACAAAAATTTAGGCCGGTGCTTGCAGCCTGCTAGGCCATTTGGTCAGTTTGGCGCCTCCCTTGGAAGGGGGAGCGCTTTTATCGCTGTGGGATCACCAGGGTACCTTGCCCGTGCATCTGGCGGGCAACTGTTTTAAGGGGGCAATTTCCCATTTCGCCCTTTATCAAGGGTGACCCCTCCCCCTCGTTTTTTTTTTTTTTTTTGCAGGGTCCAGTAGGTGGTTCATTAGTGGACCCTTGGTTTGTGTCCCCTTTGCAGGATCGCAATTGGCGGCCTCCCTTCATTATGTTTTCCGGGTGAACTTGGTATATGGCGACCCTACTGGAGTCTGTGTCCACACACCCTGAGTGCTCAGATAGTGAGGAGGATTCCTCTGTTCCTCTAGCCGCACATGAAAAGGCACTGGTGGATGCACAGATTGTGTCAGTGCGTGAAACTTCAAAACTGTCTGATGCTGCGTCGAAGGCGCCGGTCCCTATTGGCACTCACAGGCCATCCAAAGCGGCAAGGGTGTTCCTCTTTCCCGCTTTGACAACATTGTCACAAAACAGCGGAGTTGTCCAAAACGCACTCTTGTAGTCCCTAAGTGTTTTGCTATGCAGTATCCTTATGTAGATTCCCTGCTTTAAAAGTGGAAGGTACCACCTGTAGTGGACTCGCCGGTTCCAGGTTAAATAAAGCTACCTTAATTCCGGTTGAGGAGTCCCCGGCCTTTAAAGATCCAGCTGATAGGAGGGCTTAGGCTCTGGCCCCCCATATGTTCACTGTGGCTGGTTTGACACTTGGGTCAGAGTTTGCGACACCAGGGCAATAGTAAATACTGGCCTGAGTAGTCTAAACATTTTTACGTCAGGACCTACTGATGTTACTTTGATTTCTAGGCTGTCTGTATCAGCAGTGGTCCTTCGGTGTATTTTCTGACTGAAATGCTTGTCTGCGGACCAGACTTCTAAGAAGGCCTTAGCTGATCTCCCCTTTGGGAGGGATCACCTGTTTGGAGTGTCCTTGGATGACATCATTGAGGGTTGCAGGGGGGAGTACTTAAGACGTGGGCCATTCTTCTTGGCTCATAAGAGGCCTTTTCGTCCCTTAGGGTCTCCTGGACAAGGAATCAAAGCTCTTCTAGACCTGCGGAAAATGCTTCCTCTGCATAAAGGAGCACCCTCACTCGTATGTGGGGGGGGCGTCTTCGCTGGTTTCCGGATCCATGGACTTCCCTGGTACAGGACAAGTGGGTCCACAAAGAAATTTGATCCGGCTACACAATCAAGTTTCGGTCTTGTCTTCTGGAAAGATTCTTCCCTTCCAACCTGCACTTGTCTCCAGATTCCTTTTCAGAGTCTCTTTGGGGCAGTGCAAGATTTGTTACTTCTGAGGGGGGATTGTTCCAGATTCCGACTTCGGTTTGTTTTCAGGGGTTTTACTCAACCATCTTTACAGTTCCCAGGAAGGAAGGCAAGGTACGTCCAATTTTGGACCTTAAGGCGCCAAACTGCTTTGTACGGGTACAGAAGTTCCAAATGTAGTCCTTTCGCATGTTAGTGGCTGGTTCTATGGTTAGCGTTCTTGCCTACCATTAGGGGAGCCCCGGGTTCGATTCCTGGCTACTGCAAGTGAAAAAATGTTTTTTTATAGGTTTTTAAACGTTTTTATAATATCTTGTTCATGGCCACATGAATTTTAAAAAAATGACAATTAGGTGAATGGAGACTGCAGTATGTAGCCATGCTTTAAAAATGCACCATCTGAAGGTGTCCATGATATCTTCACAATCTATTTTCTTCATGAGCCAGGCTAACTCAAGAGCATTTCCACATGCAGAATGCAGACTGTTAGTTTGCCTGTATAATGCCCACCTCGCTGTAGGTATAATGGTGCCCATGTTACAAATCTCACCCTATGCACAGTATGCAGAATAAGCAAGCATGCCCATGAAATTCCATCCCTTATATCCTTTATAAAACTGTACCTTATATGAACCGGGCTAGATGAATATAGGGCACCCACCCATACCATGCTGGCTCTGATAGGTTGCCCAACCAAAGCCACCCTTTACATGTCTGTAGGTATCGTTGTTGCCATCTAGACAAGCTGTGTCATATATGTGCTGTTCTAGCTAAACAGGGTACTCACACTATGTAGACGACAGGTTGCCTGTCCAATGCCACCCCTTTTCTGTGTGTAGATGTCACATGTAGTCCATGTTACTTAGACAATCTGTGCCACATATGAGCCAGCGGTGCACACAATATTCATTCAAACCATTTAGACTATGCCAGTTTGATACCCTTTTCTTGTCTATAGGTGTCATTCTAGTCCATCTTATCTTGACAACCCGCCCCCTATATTAGCCAGCATAGCAGTTCCCACCCACACAAAACAGACTACACCAGTTTTGCCATACACACATTTACATTATATATAAATATCTTTAAATACATTCATATTATCTTTAACATATTTTAAAATATAAGTTAAAAAGTGCCGTGTATGTGTGGGGGGTCACAGCTCGTCGGGCTTTCCATTTCCATGGGTATCAGAACATAATAGCCAGCACAGTTCTGAACCCCAACTTGTAGGAAATATTACACTGTTGCCCCTACATGAGGGAATTAAGAATGGTTAGAAGGCAGCATGACCGTGTGTGTCTATGGCGGTGTTTCTCAACTCCGGTCCTCAGGGCACACTAACATGCCAGGTTTGCAAGAAAACTGAAATACATCACAGGTGATATCATTTTCTGCTCAGTGATTGCAGTATTGAAGTCTGCATCTCCCCAAGTTAATACATAAAATCTGGCCTGTTAGTGTGCCCTGAGGGCCGGAGTTGAGAAACACTGGTCTATGGTCATAGCAGATCAATCATGACAATTACTGATCTAGACTAATACAGCTTTCATGCAGACAATTAGCCTTATATTCTAAATCAGGGGTCCTCAAACTACGGCCCGCGGACCTCATGCGGCCCGCCCGCCAGGATGTATCATTCATGGGGCGGCACAGTGGTGTAGTGGTTAGCACTTTCACCTAGCAGCAAGAGGGTTGAGGGTTCAAATCCCAACCATAACACTACCTGCCTGGCGTTTTCATGTTCTCCCTGTGCCTGCATGGTTTTCCTCTGGGTACTCCGCTTTCCTCCCACACTCCAAAGACGTGCTGGTAGGTTAATTGGATCCTGTATAAAAAAAATTTGCCTTACTGTGTATGTATGTGAGTTAGGGACCTTAGATTGTAAGCTCCTTGAGGGCAGGGACTTATGTGAATGTACAATGTATATGTAAAGCGCTGCGTAAATTGACAGCGCTATATATGTAACTGAAATAATTAAAAAATAAATTCACGTGTTTTTTTTTTTTTTTTTTTTTTTTTTTTTTTCATGATTCACCTAATTAGAGCCAGTGCCTAGTTAGAGTAGCAGTTTTACAGTGGTGAAGTCTTGGGTTCTAGCCCTGGTGTCAACACCTTATTATAGTAATTTTATTTTTAAATATGAGTTAAAATAAATGTGTTTTAAAAGTCAGAATCCTGAGTTTATAAATACAGTTGTCTTTATTAGGATGATTTTTGAACCAATGAGAATTAATGTAGTAACTCCCACAGACCATCTTTCTGCAGACACACATATTTTGTGCTCTGTAAGATTTGTAAATCTATCCTAATTCCAGCACACAGTATATATAGGAAAGCAGGGCAGTGCTGGGTTCTGTGGTTCCTGTAGTGTATTAAAAGCTCCTCATTTTGCTGTCATCCTCCTGCTCTGCCATCAGGAGCCATGCTGAAAAGGTGTGTGTCTATGGTCATAACGGATCAATGATAACAGTTACTTGTCCAGACTAATATAGCTCTGTTACAGAGACTTAGATCTCTAAAAGTGCCCTTCAACAGTCTTGGGGCTATAGCGTAGCGGTTAACCACTTAAGCCCCGGAGGATTTGGCTGCTCAAAGACCAGACCCCTTTTTTCAACTTGGCTCTGTGTGACTTTAACTGACAATTGCGCGGTCATGCAATGCTGTACCTAAACGAAATTTACGTCCTTTTTTCCCCACGAACAGAGCCTTCTTTTGGTGGTATTTGATCCTCTGCGCTTTTTTATTTGTTGCGATATTAATAAAAAAAAAAAAATTTTTTTGCAAAAAAATGACATTTTCAACTTTGTCTTTTAAAAAATATCCAATATACTCAATTTATGTCATTTTTTTTGGCCAAAATATATTTAGCTACATGTCTTTGACAAAAAAAATCAATGAGCGTATTTTTATTGGTTTGCTAAAAAGTTATAGCGTCTACAAACTATGGTGTAAATACTGAAATTTACGCAGCTTTAATTTCTGACGGCCTAGCTCATTTCATGAAGTGCTAAAATAGCAGGGCAGTACAACCCCCCCCCCCCCCCCAAACTACCACTTTTTGGAAAGTAGACATCCTAAGGAATGTTCTGAGAGGCATGTTGAGCTCATTCAATATTTCATTTTTTTGTCACAGGTGTTTGAAAAGTGACTAAAAAAAAAATTTTTTTTTTACACAAAGTTGTCATTGAAATTATATATTACTCACACATGCCATGGGTATATGTGTAATTACACCCCAAAATATATTCTGCTGCTTCTCCTGAGTACAGGGATACCACATATGTGAGACTTTTTGGGAGCCTAGCAATGTACGAGAGCCCGAAAACAAATCACCACCATCAGAATTTCAAAGGGCGTACATTTTTCATTGCATTTTCTCACTACCTATAACGGTTTAGGAGGCCCTGAAATGTCAAGATACCACAAAACCCCCCCAAATGACCCCATTTTGGAAAGTAGACACCCCAAGCTGTTTGCTGAGAGGCATGGTGAGTCCATGGAATATTTTATATTTTGCCACAAGTTCCGGGAAATATATATATATATATATATATATATATATATATATATATATATATATATATATATATATATATTTTTTTTTTACACAAAGTTGTCAGTAAATGATATATTGCTCACACATGCCATGGGTATATGTAAAATGACACCCCAAAATACATTGTGCTGCTTCTCCTGAGTACAGGGATACCCCATGTGTGAGACTTTTTTGCAGTCTAGCCGAGTACAGGTCCCTGAAAACCAATCTCCACTTTCAGGCTTTCCAAGGGCGTAAATTGTTGATTTCACTCCTGACTACCTATCACAGTTTTGGAGGCCATGAAATGCCAAGACTGCACAATTCCAAATGACCCCTTTTCGGAAAGTAGACACCCTAAGCTATTTGCAGAGAGGCATGTTGAGTGTTTTGCAGATCTTACTTTTCGTCACAAAGTTTTGTAAATTGAAAAAAGAGGAAAAAATGCATTTTCCTGTTTTTTCTTCATTTTCCAAAAAAAATGAGAGCTGCAAAATACTCACCATGCCTCTCAGCAAATAGATTGGAGTGTCTACTTTGCAAAATGGGGTCATTTGGGGGGGGTGGTTTGTGCCATCTTGGCTTTTTATGGACTTCAAAAGTGTGATAGGTAGTAAGGAGTGAGATCAACAATTTACGCCCTTAGAAAGCCAGAAGGTGCGGATTGGTTTTCTGGGTCCTGTACGCGGCTAGACTGGCAAAAAGTCTCACACATGGGGTATCCCTGTACTTAGGAGAAGCAGCAGAATGTATTTTGGGGTGTCATTTCACATATACCCATGGCATGTGTGAGCATTATATCATTTACTGACAACTTTGTGTAAAAAAAAATAAATAAATAATTTTCCCGAAACTTGTGGCAAAATATAAACTATTCCATGAACTCACCATGCTTCTCAGCCAATAGCTTGGAGTGTCTACTTTGCAAAATGGGGTCATTTTGGGGGGGGTTGTGCTATCTTGAAATTTCAGGGCCTCCGAAACTGTGTCATTTCACACATTCCCATGGCATGCGTGAGCAATATATCATTTAGTGACAACTTTCTGTAAAATAAAAACAACAAAAAAAAAAGAAATAATCATTTTCCCGACACTTGTGGCAAAATATAAAATATTCCATGGACTCACCATGCCTCTCAGCAAATAGCTTTGGGTGTCTACTTTTCAAAAAGGGGTCATTTGGGGGGTGTTTGAACTGTCCTGGCATTTTATGCTCAATCTTATCCACACATCACCCACTCTTCAAACCACTTGAAAACCAAGCCTTTTCTGTGACTTTTTGTTTACATGAAAAAAATATATATTTTTTTTACTAGAAAATTACTTTGAACCCCCAAACATTATATATTTCTTTAAAGCAGAGGCCCTATAGAATAAAATGGTGGATGTTGCAAATTTTTTTGTCACGGTATTTGCGCACAGATTTTCCAAACGCAATTTCTGCAGGAAAAATAATTTCTCTGTCGCTCATTGACAGACGTAGTCCTCCTTGATTAATATCAACTTGGGTTATACTGCCCTCTACAGGAGTAGGGCTAGACAGGAAAGAAAACGTTCTGGCCACACCCTAGGGGCAGTCCCAGAGGGTATATCCTCTCACTTCCTGCTACAGCAAATCTGTTTTTTTCTGTCTAGTTAGGAGTAAGGACCTAGATGCCTTGCTAGGATCTTCGGTCCTGGCAGGATTTTTTTCTTAGATTTTTTTTTAGACCGCTTTTTTCTCCAGTGTTCCTGTGAGATCTTCAAGCAAGAAAGCTGGAACTGGGCGACGGGCTGGATGTTGAGATCCAGTGGTCACCCCAGTTCAGCCTACGAGCGCATGCAGGCCATAGCTCCGCGCTGGGTCGGCCGCGACATAGTCCCACTGGACGGGGACTGACCCTGCGAGTTAAACGTCTCGCCTGGACGCCAATGACCAACAGAGTCACGGCGTCCGTATTGGTCGACAGCGCCCCCACCCCGGTGGAGAGGGGTTCTGTCAGGAGTTGGCGCCCGCCTGGTTCTGTTATGGTGAGCAGAATGTTCCCCCTCTCCCCCCTGTCGGGTTTGTGGTGGACGCGGGCCCCTCTCTGGGATGGTAGGATGGGTCTCCCCTCTATCCTATAACAGGTCACAGATCCCCCAATTTGAGTGTGATTGTTTGTGAATAGTAACCAGGAGGCTTGGTTTGGGAGCTGACAAATCTAAGGTCATTGTAAGACTGTAAGGGCGACTGAAGTCAGTGGCAGTACAAAAGGGCATTACTATTGAAGTAGAAGGTATCCTACCCGTCAGAGTGTGTACACAGGCCGATGCCTATGCCTGAGTTACTGCAGTCCAGATCGCCATTCCTCCAGCAACCGGTCACTTCCACGGGCTGCACAGCCTCCCGACGGCCCACGGAACGCATGTGGCCTGCCAGGGTCCTATACCGCCGGCCAGGCTTATCACCATTCAGGGTGAAGTTTGTGGGGCCGAGGCACTCCCGCAGGCCGCCAGGCCGAATACATACTTCCCGCAGGCCGCTGCTAGCCGCAGCTATCCTACACAGGCCGCCGCCATTGTTTTGCAGATCGCACGAGGCCGCCATAATGGCGTAGCCTCCTCTCTCCAGCATGGGGGCGGCCATGTTTGAGGTGACCAAACACCTCGAGGAGCTAGGGGGAGGCGCCGGAAGGCGTGTAAAGGGGCGGAGCCGCCTCCTTGGCCCAGGGAAAGCAAGCCAAAGACTTCCTGTCTGGAACAGACAGTGCTGAAAGCAAGTTGATAAGAAACTTCTGTGCATCAGGTGAGCTTGGGGTCTCTCTCTCTCTCTTTCTGAGGGGTCCAAGCAGGTAGACTGAGGGGCGCTATTGCGCTGGGGGACTAAAAAAAAAAAAAAAAAAAAGTTTTTTTCTTGCACTTAATTTTTTTTGTTTTCTGGCAAGTGTCTTGTTACATGAACCCTGCCACACATGTATCCCCACCTGATCCCCTTGGGGTGGCCGCAGGACCCTCCAGTACCTCATTTGTGATGATGCATTATCAGCAGTTTTGGAGTCTTGGGTATCCCTGGTGGAGGTAGCCTGTCAGGGACGGGGGTCAAGAAGAGCGACCCCCGCCTACCCCTATGTCATCTGATACTTCAGATACGGATTCTGAGCTGGTCATTGCAGCCCCTTTTCTGGGGTTGTTGTCTCAGGTACGGTCTCCTCCGACAGTGAGGAGGACGCGTCTGCCTCCGCCATAGCACAAGAAGCGTTGGTGGAAGCACTAGTTGTGTCTGTCCGGGAAACCTTAAATCTTGAGGTTACACGGGCAGAGGTAGCGGAGACTCATATTCCTTCTTTGGTACTAGCAAGCCTACCAAAATGATGAAGGGTTTCCCTTGCTCAAATGGGGTCGCCCGTAAACGAGCCCCTGCTATTTCCAAACGCATTGCTAGGCGCTATCATTTTGAGGAATCCCTCATTACAAAGATGGACGGTACCACCAATAGTGGACTCACCGATTTCCAGACTAAATAAAGCCACTGTTATCCCGTTGGATTGACAGAATGGACCCCACCCATCTCTAGGGTGGGGGGACGTCTTCACCGGTTTCCGGATCCAGGGCTTTCCAGAATCCCGGATAAAGGGGTTCGCAAGGTCATATGGTCGGGATACAAGATCGAGTTTCGATCACTTCCACCGGTGCGATTCTTCCCTTCCAATATTCGAAATCCCCGGGTCGCTTAAAAAGCTTGGCGGGGGACAGCTTGATGCAACAAGCAGTGGTAGTTCCCATTCCTTGGAGGAGTTCTAGTCGAACCTGTTCACAATGCCCAGGAAAAAGGGCTAGGTGCATCCAATTCTGGTCTTGGAAGAGATGGAGTCCATCCATACAGTGGTGGCCTCCCTGCATCAGGGGGATTTCCTGGCGTCCATAGACATTTAGGGTGCCTATCTTCATATCCCCATCTTCGCAGGACATCAGCGTTTTCGTTGCTTTTCCCAAAGATTATCCCTGGTTTCCACCAGGAGACTGAACTATCTGGGCCTAATTTGGGATACATCCTTGGCAAGAGTGTTTCTCAATGCGGAGAAACTCCAGAAGATTCAGTCAATGATTTGGATGTTGCTGTCCGTCAACTGGCTGGGATTGATGGTCGCCTCTTTAGAAGCAGTACCGTTTGCCCAGTCTCATACCCGAATTCTCCAAAAAGGAGATTCTTCTCATATGGAATCGGAATTTCCGATTCCCTGGACAATCGGATCCGATGGAGCGAGCGGACCAGGGAGGCTCTGGTCTGGTGGCTTCGGTCTCCGATGCTCAGCCAGGGGAAGTAATTTCTTCTGATAAATTCCAGGTCACCGATAAATGTGTTGGAACTGAGAGCGATCAGACTTTGTCTGATTTACTGGACCGAGCAGCTCCAGGGCAGCCCGGTTCGGATCCAATCGGACTATGCCTCGGTCATGACTTATGTCGATCACCAGGGGGCACCAAGAGTGCCCTGGCGGCCATAGTAGTGGCCAACATTCCTATTGGGGGAACAGTTGTTCCAGTTCTCTCCGTGATATTTATCACGGGGGTGGACAGGCAGATTATTTTCAGCCGTCAGATTCTGGATCAAGAGGAATAGTCTCTTCATCCAGAGGTATTTCACCAGCTGTCCCTTCATTGGGGCACCCCAGAGATGGATCTGTTGGCAGGTTGGCTCAACAGGGCTCGCGCCTGCGATCCTCTAGCAGACGCAGCAGACGCGCTGAGCGCCCCGTAGCGGAAGTATCAGCTACTGTATGTCTTCCCCCTTCTCAAGTTACTGCTGAGATTTCTCCGCAGGATAGAGGTGGAGGGAACTCCAGTTATCCCGGTAATTCCAGGCTAGCCTCGTCAAGCCGGGTACGCCGACTTGGGCAAGACTAGTCGCGGACGCTCCTTGGAGACTTCTTCTCAGGGAGGATCTGCGGTCTCAAGGACCGATCTTCCATTGTGCTTTACAGTCGCTGGCTTTAACGGCCTGGCCATTGAGACCCAGGTACTGAAGGACAAGGAATTGTCAGCTTCAGTTCTTCCTACTCTAATTAAAGCAAGAAAAGCGACTTCCAGCAAAGTCTATTATCGCACATGGAAGGCTTACATTGTGTGGTGTGAATCGTAGGAGTTTTCCCCCACGTACCTATTCGGTGACCCGAATCTTGTTTTTTTCTGCAAAAGGGGGTTGAGCAGAAACTATCCTTGAGCACTATCAAGGGTCAGGTTTCAGCGTTAGCAATCTTCTTCCAGAAGCCTCTGGCTACTCAATCCTTGGTGCGGAATTTCATCCAGGAGGTGCAGCACTTGGCTTCGCCAGTGCGCGCGCCCTTACCACCCTGGGATCTTAATTTTGGTTTTGTCGGTTCTTCCGAAACCTCCCTTTGAAAATATCAGGGAGATTCCCTTGCTTACATTATCCCAGAAGGTGGCCTTCTTGGTGGCTATCACTTCTGCACGCAGGGTGTCAGAACTGGCTGCATTATTGTGTCATTCCCCATATCTGGGGATTCATAGGGAGAAGGTAGTTCTTCATCCGAAGCCATCTTTTTTTCCTAAGGTGGTTTTCAGACTTTCATCTGAATGAAGATATTGTGCTACCTTCCTTGTGTCCTAAGCCCAGTCATCCTCGGGAATGTGCGTTGCATTCCTTGGATGTGGTGCGGGCAATCAGGGTATACCTGAAGACTACGGAATCGTTCCGTCAGACGGATTCACTTTTTGTGATCACGGATGGTCCCAGAAAGGGGTACCCTGCATCTACCGCGACTATCTCCAGATGGATTAGACAGACGGTGGTACAGGCTTATTCTATTTAGGGTCAGAATCCTCCGTTCCTTGTTAAGGCGCACTCCACTCGAGCGCTCAGTACTTCCTGGGCCTACCGCCATCAGGCGTCAGTGGTCCAGGTGTGCAAGGCGGCTACCTGGTAGTCGGTGCATACCTTTACAAAATTTTATAAAGTTCATGTGATGGCATCGGTGGATGCCTCATTTGGCCGCAAGGTTTTGCAGACCACAATTTGAGGAGACCGGTGGTCTACCTCCAGGGTTTTTTTTTCCGTTGGAATTTCTGTTGAGTCTCATCTTTTGTTTGATGAGCCTTTTAAACTTCTAGTTGGCACCGGTTGGGCCTTCTAGATTGGATTTCCATTTTCCCACCCCTCATTTGTGGCACTGCTTTGGGACGTCCCGAGTTGATATTAATCAAGGAGGACTACGTCTGTCAATGAGCGACAGAGAAAAATGGATTTTTGTAAAATCTTACCGTAAAATCCTTTTCTCTTAAGCTCATTGACAGACGTAGTACCCGCCCCTCTGTTTTTGAGTTGGGTTGGGTTAAATTCTCTAAACACTGCTTTGTGACATAACTGATTTGCTGTAGCAGGAAGTGAGAGGATATACCCTCTGGGACTGCCCCTAGGGTGTGGCCAGAACGTTTTCCTTCCTGTCTAGTCCTACTCCTGTAGAGGGCAGTATAACCCGAGTTGATATTAATCAAGGAGGACTACGTCTGTCAATGAGCTTAAGAGAAAAGGATTTTACGGTACAAAAATCCATTTTTTTTTTAATTTATTGCACAAATACACTATATAATTCCAATTTGTTTGGTAAAATTTAAAAGATGATCTTAAGCCGAGTACATAGATACCATCATGACATGCTTTAAAAATTGCGCACGCCTCTGCAGCGGCAACAAAGTACGTACATTTTTAAAAACCTTTAAAAGTCTTTACAGGTTACCACTTTAGACTTACAGAGGAGGCCTACCACAGGAATTACTGCCCTCGACCTGGCGTTCGTGGCAATTTCCCAATGGCGCTGTTTATTTCTGGCGAAACAGAAGTCATGAAATGCTCGTAGCTTCCGGTATCTTAAGCCATAGAGATGATTGGAGCCATTCTCATCTCCAATCAGCTCTATGGTTAGATAATTGAACCACCGGCTGCACTCTCGGGTTAACCGGTGGGACAGGAGAGCCCGAGAAAAACCGCGGAAGGCGGCAGGAGGGGGGGGGGGTTGGAGTCCCCTCCCACTGCATGTAAAAGCAGTCTAGCAGCCAATTATCCGCTAGGATTGCTGCTGGCTGTAAAAAACGATACCAAGATGATGCCTAAATCTGCAGGCATCATCCTGGTATAACTACTCAAAGTCCTGCAACGTACCAGTACATTGCTGGTCCTTGTTTGGCATTAGGTTTTTTTTTTTTTTCATGCAGCCTGTGGGCTGAACGAAAAAAAGAGAACCTATCAGAAATCAGCACAGGAATAATGCGTAGTATTACTCATCATTAACCGCCCAAACAACCACCCACTGAATTTAATGATGGGTATACACGACACTATCCACGTATACCAAAATAGGATTTTAACTGCAGTGCTGAAATCAGAAAATCACCACAGCTGCTACCAGCAAAGGTATCCATATATGCTGAGCGCAAACACTGTTTGTGTCAGAATATATAAAATCAATGTCATGGTAGCCGACGAGTACCTGCAAGAGAAACAGGTCACAAAAGAATGAAAAAACAAACAAAGGACATGAAAAGTACAGTAGAAAGCGTAGAAGAACATATAAAATGACTGACACCACAACAGTTTTTGGATCCTTTTATTTTTCTTTCTAACTATTCCTTGATGTCTTGATTTGGGACTGCGATCTTCCAGCTTGGGTCTCTCAAAATGTCGATGGACATCCAACATCCTTCGAGACCCTGTGTTTGTGTGCCCTACACTGTGTCGTGCTGTACCCTACACTAATACTCCACTAGTGTATGGTAGCACTCAAAACATTCCCCGATGCAGAGACCAGGTTGGTCAGGACATTTGGGACAATAATAACGGGTGTCACTCCTACATCCGCGCCTGCTACAAAAACGACATCTTCTTTGGGGGTGTCTTTGGGTAGGGGTACGCGGGAGGACATAAGGAAAATGTCTCTCATGCAGCCGGCTCACTGCATCTGGAAGGGGAAGTTGGGCAGGCATGCCTCCTGGGTACAGGTAGGCAAGGATGACCGCTTCCTGGAATTCCCGGAAGGATCAAGTTCGTCCTGATTCCCTGTATAGGACAAAGGCGTTCAGCATAGCCAATTGGTAAAGGTAAACAGACACATTTTTGTACCAGCGTCTGGCTTTACGGGCAACTAAATACGGCGCCAAAAGCTGGTCGTTAAGGTCCACCCCTCCCATATTAAGGTTATATTCGCGGACAAAGAGGGGTTTCTCCATAACGCTAGTTGCCGTAGGGATTTGGATCGTCGTGTCTGCGTGAAGGGAGGACAGAACATAAACATCCCGTGTATCCTTCCACTTCACCGCAAGCAATTTGTCCGTTTTCAAGCAGGCTCTCGCCCCCCAACTAAGACGGGAATTTACAAGCCGTTGGGGGAAGCCCCGGCGATTAGGTCGCACGGTGCCACATGCGCCAATTTGTAAATCGAGAAGGTGACTAAATAGTGGCAGGCTTGTGTAAAAGTTGTCCACGTACAAATGGTACCCCTTTCCGGATAAGGGTGACACCAAGTCCCAAACAATCTTACCGCTGCTCCCTATGTAGTCTGGGCAGTTCGGGGGCTCCACACAGCTATCTTTTCCCTCATAGACCCGGAAACTAACTGTATAACCTGTGGCCCTGTCACACAATTTATACAGTGTGACCCCATACTTGGCACGCTTGCTGGGGAGGTACTGTTTCATAGCAAGGCGGCCAGTAAATTTAATCAGGGACTCGTCAACGCAGACAACTTGTTCGGGGGTAAACAAGGCTGCAAACCGCTGATTGAAGTGGTCTATGAGGGGCCGAATTTTGTGGAGCCGATCGTATTCAGGGTCTCCCCGAGGACGACAGATTTCATTGTCGCTGAAATGCATAAATCGCAGAATTTGCTCATATCTCGCCCTGAACATCGTGGCAGAGTACATGCGCATATGGTGAACTGGGCTAGAGGACCAATATAGCCGCAATTCACTCTGTTTAGTTATGCCCATGTGGACGGAAAGGCCCAGAAAGATTTTAAAATCGGAAACCGTTATAGGTTTCCAGCCGAATGGTCTGGCAAGGGGCGAATTTGGGTTGGCGGCGAGGAATTGTTGTGCGTATAAATTTGATTGATCCACAATAGATCTGTAAAGATCTTCCGTGAAGAACAGCTCAAAAAAGTTCAGGGGCGTATAAGCAGCTGTCTCCACGTGGATTCCAGGTTGGGCGGTGAATGGGGGAAGTACTGGCGCTGTAGAATCAGTGGGTTGCCAATTGGGATATGCCAGCGCATCAGGGAGGGCACTATGGGCTCTACGGGCCTGTCTACGAATACGCGGTGGCTGCGGGCCACTACTTGTGCTAGCCACCGCACCAGCTTCAACTGCACTTAGGGGACTCGCCACGTCCCCAGGTGATACTGCAGTGCTGGTTGTACTAGGTCCAGGGTGTACTAGGCCGCTGGTGCTTGCCAGGTCACCAGAAAAATGAGCGGCACTAGTAACCACACTCTGCTCCATACGAGCACCCTGCGATTCCTGCATCTCAACAACTCCAGAATGGGGTCGGGTACGCCTGGGTCTAACAGGGACCCATCTGTCGTCGGAGCTATCTGTCAGGGAGCCGCTGCTGTCATCTGGTTCATATACTGACAGTAATTCGGTCACTGTAGCTTCCCCATCGCTATCAGATGACACGGCCAGCATACTATAAGCCTCTTCACCACTGTACAAACGTTTAGACATTTTGGTAACTAAATTTACCTGTACAGTGGTGTTGACTCACAGGTAATAAAAGCACCTGGTTGTCAAGGACTATTTCAAGCGCTACCAAAAAAACTGCTACTGCTAGCAGGGATCAGGCCTGACTCTGCTAACACAGCGGTTTTGTGTGTTGTGTTTTTTTTAGTGACAGTAATCTATTGATTACTACACTTGCCTGGGTGAAAGGGTTAAACGCAGGTGCTGGCAGGAATCAGTGCTGACGGTGCAAACACCGCGTTTTGGGAACCCTAAACTATGGGGGCGCTAGTATAGTTCTGATCAGATCAGATATTGATCTGTTCAAACACTATACTAGTAATAGAAGTGTATGTGCATGTGTGTATGTGTGTGTGGTAATCAAGGGGTTATTTCTAACTATGCACTGGGGATGGTGGGGACCCTAAACCTCCTTTGGGATAGAAACTAACTCGCTAGCGCAACCTCAAGTCACAATCACACTAATACAAAATACAGTAAAAACAGTATATTATGTGTGTATTAGTGTGCAATGTGACAGGGGGGAAGGGGTTAACTGGATGTGATCAGGGGGGGGTCAGGGGGTTAAATCTTTATTGGGCGGGGCTGGCGGGTATCCTACGGATAAAAGAAACAGTGGCAAGCGCTAAACCTGGTCACAAGTCACACTTATACGGGTATATAGAAAATGCTACATACTGTATACAGTGTGTGTTGTGGCAGGGGGTGTAGGGGTGATCAGGGGGGGATCAGGGGGTTAAATCTTTATTGGGGGGGTGGCAGGGACCCTAAACCTCCTTGGGACAGAAACTTAGTCGCCTGCGCTAATTCTGATCACAATCACACTAATACAAAAATACAAAAACACAGTATATTACGTTTGTATTAGTGGTGAATGTGACAGCAGGGTAGGGGTTAACTGGCGGTGATCAGGGGGGGATCAGGGGGTTAAATCTTTATTGGGGGGGTGGCGGGTAATTTAAGTGGAAAAGGGGGGGCCGCAAGCGCTACACCTGACCACAAATCACACTTATACAGGTATATAGGAAAATTCTATATAATGTATACGGTGTGTGTTGTGGCAGGGGGTGTAGGGGTGATCAGGGGGGGGTTAAATCTTTATTGGGGGGGGTGGCGGGGACCCTAAACCTTCTTGGGACAGAAACTTAGTCGCCTGCGCTAATTCTGATCACAATCACACTAATACAAAAATACCGTATATTACGTTTGTATTAGTGTTGATGTGACAGCGGGGTAGGGGTTAACTGGCGGTGATCAGGGGGGGATCAGGGGGTTAAATCTTTATTGGGGGGGTAATTTAAGTGGAAAAGGGGGGGCCGCAAGCGCTACACCTGACCACAAATCACACGTATACAGGTATATAGGAAAATGCTATATGCTGTATACAGTGTGTGTTGTGTCAGGGACTGTAGGGGTTAATTGGGGGGGGGGGGCGATCGGGGGTTAAATGTGCCTATCTAGCTTTGTGTGGGTGCTTGGTGCAGTTACTCACAGTTAGATGTGCTCTCCTCTCACGCTGGATCCAAAAAGACCTTTGGGAGGGGAGGGCACATCTTCTTTAAGCCTGTGTTTACATTTCACAGGCTTAGAGTGTCACTTCATTGGGCAGGACCGATCAACAGGTCCAGGCCAAAAATGATTGGCCTGGACCTGATGACTGATCGGTTCTGAACCCAATCGAGTCATCGGCGGGATCGCGTGCGCGCGCGCCAGAGCGGCTCGGGCTAGTGACGTAAATATACGTCACTTTGCCTGGCCGGGGCTGACCGCCGCAGTATATTTACTTGCGGCGGTCGGCAAGTGGTTAAAGAGGAGTGGGCTCCCTCCAGGCAAACCTGCCATTTAAAAAAAATAAATAAACAATCATACTCTCCTAGATGGCTGCAGCACCAATCCCATCTGCAGCTGTCTCCTGCGGCATCCAAGATCAAAATCTGCAGGATTCAGGACCACTCCTGGTCTTTAATGAGGAGAGAGATGGTGACTGTCAGTCACCAGCCCTCTGCTCTGCCCATTCAGCGCTCACGGGTGCATTGGGCTTTGGAGAGGATGGGAGCAGCTGGCTCAGGCTCTCAGTGGCTCACTGAGATGCTGAGCCAGCTGCCGGTGTAAGCATCTACATGGATATTTCCCAAGCCTGGACCAGCTGAGTGACGTCAGTCCACAGCAGGTCACAGAAGTGCGGAACAAACTGCACCCCTGTGATCCAAATTGGCTTTGGCTATACTTCTTTCATTTATCCACTGCTATATATGCTCCAACCTGGAGACTCTAATAAAAATATGGGTTAGGCCCCTTTCACAGTGATGCGCTGTTGATGTGTTCCTATTGACCTACAATTAGAGATACACCAAAATTTTGGCGGCGGAAACGTATTGGCCGAATATGGTCTTATTGGCATTTTGCAGATAAGTGCCGATCGTGCCACTGAAAAATGCACATGACTTTGACACGACTTTACCGTTATTTTACAATGCTTATTGACTCAAAAACTGCATAAAAAAAAGTAACACCGGTGCGTTGATGCATTTTCAATGCTTGTTAACAGGGAAGTGCGGTTTTTTTTTTTGTGCAGTTTTTTTAACTGACCAAAAATGCAGCAAGCAGGATTTTAGACACCCCAACGGAAGCGCAATGGACCAGTGTGAAGACATACATGGAATTTAAGGGGATACATTTTTCTTGAGCTTTTCCTGCGCTAAAGGTGCCAGTAATGGCCGACCAATAAATTTTATATTCATTTTAAATTCATGACAATAATTAAAATGTTGAACATAATAAATTTCTATATAAGAAAAAAAAAAAAATGTGTGTGTGTGTATATGTATGTGTGTGTGTGTGTGTGTGTGTGTGTGTGTGTGTGTGTGTGTGTGTATATATATATATATATATTATACACACACACTGCATAGGGAAAGTATTGATAGCGCTTCACGTTTTCCATATTTTGTTATGTTACAGCCTTAATCCAAAATGGATTAAATTCATTATTTTCCTCAATATTCTACAAACAATACCCCATAATGATATAACAAAAAATTATCAGCGCAAAACCAAATATGTGATATAACACTCAAAAATAAATAGAAACACTGTGCATGAACTATATACTGAAAAAGTGCTTAAATATCACTGTGCATAAAAATGTAAAACTTATGTAGCCGGCAGCACACACCAATCGTGTTCACATCCCACAATAAATCATATAAATACATAAAACGTGCTGCGCCAGACGTGCACCAATAAAATCAAAAGATGATAATATAATCAATATCTAAAGTCCATAAGAACTGTGATTGTGCTCAAAATCCAATAAATTGTGCATTAGTGTCCAAGTGTCCAAATCAGAGATGCAATCTTGTGGAAAGTGCACACCAGTCTGTGAAATCCCTCCACCTAATAAATTGGCCTCTCACCTCCAAATAGGACCCAAACGGGCCAGCAAAAGCATATACTGAGGATATCTGACTCCTGGAATGACACTCCAGCCTCTCACCTCCGGAGGTGTCAAGACACGGGACATGCGATGCAAAATATAAAAGGGAAAATATAGTGCTCTCCGTTTCAACAATCAGGCTTTATTGAGGTAAATTAAAGTTTACTCACATGTACAGGGCACTTCGCCGTGCCTGCTGTTATGGCAATAGTAGCGTGTGTGTCACTAGGGACCCCTACCGAGGAAGACGTTGGAGCCATACGGTCGTCGTAACGCGTATAGGGGGGCGGAGCTTGCATGACCGACGTCGAACATCTCTCTAGTGACACACGCTACTATTGCCATAACAGCAGGCACGGGGAAGTGCACTGTACATGTGAGTAAACTTTCATTTACCTCAATAAAGCCTGATTGTTGAAACGGAGAGCATTATATTTTTCCTTTATATATTTTGCATCGCATGTCCCGTGTCTTGAGACCTCCGGAGGTGAGAGGCTGGAGTGTCATTCCAGGAGTCAGATATCCTCAGTATATGCTTTTGCTGGCCCATTTGGGTCCTATTTGGAGGTGAGAGGCCAATCTATTAGGTGGAGGGATTTCACAGACTGGTGTGCACTTTCCACAAGATTGCATCTCTGATTTGGACACTTGGACACTAATGCAGAATTTATTGGATATGCGTCTTTGATCGGGTCCTCTCTTCAGCGGCCGTGCAGGCTGGTTGCCCGGGTCTCCTGGTGGGACGGGATACCCGGGCGAGCCGTGGACGTCCCCTCCCGCTCCTTGTAATGACAGCCGAGTGGCTTCTCAGCCGCATCCGTTGTCATTACAAGACAGCCGACCGTCAGCTATGGACGCCGGTACCGGGGTGATGCCTCTAGCTGCAGGCATCACTCAGGTAAACGCACTTTCCCGAAATATCGGTAATATCAGTAACCTCCAGGGGCCGATTTCGATTTATATCGGGGAAAGTGCATATCGGCCCCCGAAATATCGGCTTTGCCAATAATCAGTCGATCCCTAGTGTATTCATGTTCTTGCATGACTGCTGATAAGCTTAGGCCCATTCTGACCAGTTATTATAAACACAAGACCTTGCCCCCCAGAAAAGACACACAGACTTTTTTAAGTTGGAATTAGGGCAAGGCCACAGCTTTATTGAACTTACCAACTGTAACAATATTAAACTACCACATAATGATGGCAGTCATGGTCTATACCATGAGCATCATAACACAGATTGTCTAACAGTAGGCCTGTCTCCACCATCAGTGCGAGACAGGTATTAAACTGATCCCAGACTAAAACGTGAGGGCATGGCCCATAAAGGAATATCCATATTGCCAATAAAGCTGTGACAAATTTGCAACATGCAGGTGGGTGGGCAACTCTTGTCACATCAAAATCACCTCAGAGTGGTGGGACATGCCCTTGCGTAGCCCCTTTTCTAGAGTTCAGGCTCCACCCCATCACCTCGTGCCTTAGTGGCCAATCCCATCAAATTCACTTAAATTCCCTGTTTATAACAACACCCACATAGCTGCCAAGCTTCCAGCAGTAAAGGCTCCCTTTCCCTAGAGGATGGGGTCAAGGGGCCTTCATTATGCATTGTGAAGTAGGAACATTAAGAGTCGGTTCACACTATGTCGACACGACTTCGGGGCGACTAGTGTAGTCGCCGTGCACTGCGACTTCGGCGCGACTTGCACGAACTTCACATAATGGAAGTCAATGCAAGTCGCTCCGACTTCTGTCAAATGTAGTGCAGGAACAATTTTCTAAGTCGGAGCGACTTGAGTCGCTCCTATTAGAACAGTTCCCATAGCACTGAATGGACCGCGACTTGTCAGGCAACCAAGCCGCCTGACAAGTCGCAGTAGTGTGAACTGGGACTAAAGAGGTTGTAAACCTCAGGAAAAAAAAAAAAGAAATAAAAATAACACCTGAAAGACAAACACATAATGAGCTAGTATGCATCACATACTAGCTCATTAGGAAATACTTACCTTAGAACGAAGCCCCGCAGTGCCGTCCGCTCACCTCTCTCACGGGTGACATGTTCGGTCGCCCTACTTCTGGGTTTGCTGCAATCCGGCCATCTGATTGGCTGGAGCCGCGATGACGTCATGCACGCGGGAGCCGACGTTCACAGCACGGGGCTCTGAAGGAACGACACGAGCGGCCGTTCCTTCAGGGCGCATGCGCAAGTAAATATCTCCTAAACGGTACATGTTTAGGAGATATTTACAGTACTTATAGGTACTTATCATAGGCCTACCTATAGGTACAAGTTGCAGAGGAGGGTTAACTTCCACTTTAAGCGTAGAGATTTTATTTCAAGATATGCAACCTTTTAAGTCTTGAGACCTTTAAAGGAGATCCCACCATAAGTAACAGCATAAACTTTTCTTTTATAACCTCAGCATTGCATAGCAATATAAATGATCATTCCTTTTTATGACAATCCAATATAAGCCTACCTTAAAATCTTCTTTCATGTTGCTAATGTGACACAAACCATGCATAGTCACAAGGCATTGTAAATGTGTCACTGCATTCAAGGAACTAAATGTGTTGGGCTCTTGGAAAAGTATGTTTTCAAACTTCAACATTGTTCAAATAATGGAGGTAGGCTAGAAAAAATTTAAACCTATTTGACGGGGTTCTGAAGGGTAGCATTTTTCAACCAGGGTGCCTTGGTAAAATGTCTAATGCTGGTCATACACTATACGAAAAATCGTTAAAACTAATTTTTGAAAAACGAACACTCGGCCACGAGAGCAAACGATTGTGCCATCATGTAATGACTGATCGTTCAATGGACATAAATGAATCAGTTTTTTGTTCCTTTTTTCACATATACCTAGTGCAAACAGTTTGGACGAGAAACACAATAACCTTTCAATTTATCATTCGTTTGGCAGAAAATTTCAAAACTTGTCCTTTTTTTTTTTTCAGCTCAAAAACTTCATAACCAATTACCGATTTGTGCCCGTTAACTGGCCAAAACGCGATAGAACTGTCCAAATGACCAAATTTCGGACGATTTTTTGTATAGTGTATTGCCAGCATAAGGCTCAGTTCACATTTGTCAGGCCATGGTTTCCCTGTATTTTTAAAAGCAGTCAGGTGCAGTTTTTTGTTCACCAGTTCAGGCGCAAATTTTTACTTGAAATTGCACCTGAACCGGACTGAGAAACTCACAGGGCTCTTTTTAAATGGGGACCACGGCAGGCCCACAGATATGTGAACCGGCTCCATGTAGAAGGCTGCTGGTTCATATGTCATACGAATTGGATGTGGTTTAAAATGCATCGAATTCGCAATATTGGGAACCAAGCCTAAAAGTTGTATACAAGCCAGCGAGTGGACCAGGCCTGCCTTTTAGTTACAGGTTTTCATTGTGCATCATTACAACTTTTTAGTTACTGGCAGTCTAACAACCAAGGATGTCGGATGCCTGCATGCTTGTTTCCCCCTCGCCTGCCCCTCTCCATCAGCACTGGGGTCACATTAGCTGAGTGAGGGAGAAAAAAAACATTGGAATACTGTAATGGCTGGAATACACGATAAGAAAATCGGCCGAAAATTTCCGTTCAGCGAGCAATTGGCCGATATTCTACTCGTTAATGCCACAGCCATCAATGACCGATATCGATATTGTGAACAAAAAATACCGTTTGAAAAAAACAAAAAATTTGTCTCATTTGCGAAAGAACGATATTCTATACATTGGTGTTGAGGTCGTTCAGTTTAAATCTGTATTACCTCATCACGCATGCCCAAAAATATTTTCACTGTTTCGATGGTCGGCGGGCAACGGTCGGGCGTTATCCTTTTTTCCACTTCACAGGTTGCTCCTCCTGATACAGTGCTTCCCCTTCCTATTAAGCCAATTCGCTACATTCAGGGCCGGACTGGCCTACCGGGATAACGGGAGATTTCCCGGTAGGCCGACTGCCCTGGGGCCGCTTTGAGAGCAGCAGCACTCAGAGGGCCCGCCCGCGTGCAAGTTCCAGCTGCCCGCAAGTTCCGGCAGCCCGCCATTCTCGGCCGCCCGCCCGCAAGTTCCGGCCGCCTGCCCGCCATAACCATTCTCGGCCGCTCGCCTGCAAGTTCCGGCCGCCTGCCCACCATTCTCGGCCGCAAGTTCCGTTCCGCCGCTGTGTGACTGGGGGAGTGGCCTGGCCACCGTTGTCTGCTCGCTGCTAAGGGGAGGCTGGCTGAGTGAGCAGTGTCACTGCAGGCCGCCTATCCTCTCGACTCCGCCCAATCGCCCATTGCTTCAGCGAGAGAAGCTGAAGGTGTCGGCAGTACACCGGTGGAAGGAGAAAGTCAGCCGACGCTGTCGCTGACGACCAATAGAGTGAGGGGGAGGAGCTCTGCTCTCTGCTGGGAGACCCGCCACCACACGTCAGAAGAAGCATCCCTGCAGGGCAGCACGTGTGAAGAGGCACTGAGGCTGAATCGACTGACAAAGTAAGTACAGTAATCAGCAGTGCAATTGATCCCATCCTCCATCACCACTGCCCCCTGCTGATCCCACCACCGGCACCCCCACAGATTTTATCCCTGATAGGATGGGGGGGCACCCCCCCCCATCACCACTGCCACTAATCTCCCCTCAGTCACCACTATAGCTGCCACTGATCCCAGTCCCCTCACCACCATCACTGATCCAACCCCCCCCCCCTCACCACCACCACCACCACCCCTGCCACTGATCCCACCCCCCCACCACCACCACTGCCACTGATCCCACCACCGCCAGCACTGATCCCATCCCCCTCACCACCCCCCCTGCTGCCCACCCCTGCCGCCACTCATCCCACCCCCCTCATCACTACCACCATCGCTGCTACCGATCCCACCCCCCTCACCACCGCTGCCACTGATCTCACCCCCTCATCACCACCACCGATCCCACCCCCCTCGTCACCACCACCGCTGCCACCGATCCCACCCCCCTCATCACCACCACCACCGATCCCACCCCCCTCATCACCACCACCGCTGCCACCGATCCCACCCCCCTCATCACCACCACCGCTGCCACCGATCCCACCCCCCTCATCACCACCACCGCTGCCACCGATCCCACCCCCCTCACCACCACCACCGCTGCCACTGATCCCACCCCCCTCACCACCACCACCGCTGCCACTGATCCCACCCCCCTCACCACCACCACCACCGCTACCACTGATCCCACCCCCCTCACCACCACCACCGCTGCCACTGATCCCACCGCCCTCACCACCACCACCGCTACCACTGATCCCACCCCCCTCATCACCACCACCGCTGCCACCGATCCCTCCCCACCTCACCACCACCGCTGCCACTGATCCCACCCACTCACCACCACCCTCACCGCTGCCACTGATCCCAACCCCCCCTCACCACCACCATCTTCATCACCACTACTGCCACTGATCCCACCCCCTCACCACATCCACTGCTACTTATCCCACCCCCTTCAGCACTGCCACTGATATCACCCTCCTCACCACTACAACCAGGGCTGCCGTTAGAAATTATGGGGCCTTGTATAGCCTACCAGACCTGTTTTTTATCCTGAAGCTATTCTCCCCTACCCTGCAGCAGCCGCTGTAGGGGCACAAAGGACAGCAGGCGGAAAGTGGTCATCAACAGTTGTTTACTAGAACAGATCTCCTGTGGTTCCCCCCTTCCCTCTGCAGCAACTGAAAACATATGGGAGGGAGAGAAGATGAAGCCAGCAGCGCTGCGAGTAAGGGGGACACATACAGGGGAGCCTGGGCAGTAGGGAAAAGGGGGCATCTGATCATGGACAGGAGGGGGTGATCAGTATAGAGGGGGGCAATTGCAAGAACCAAAGCAGCAGGAGAGGGAGGAGGAAAAGCCAGCTTTCAGCTGCTGCAGGGAGACCCATACAGGGGATCGGTTCCTGTAATTTTCCTCCCGCCACACCAGTCACCCCCCTTTTCCATGATCTGATTCCTCCTACTGCCTGGGCCCTCCTGCTGAACTGATGGGGCCTGGGCCTCATACAGGGGGCCCGTACCCAGCTCACTCCTCTTGGCCCTGCTTCCTAGCTGGGGGGGGGTTGCCTAGGGTGTCAAAAATCTTTCCACCAGCCCTGGTGGCACCCGTATAGTATATGGCTGCAGCTAGGCCGGGGACGGCCAGTAGTGATGTAATGGCACTGGGCGGTGTCATTTTTATAGAAGGGCACTGATCTCGGTCGGGGTGGTGAAGCGCGCCTTTCTACACCAGGGGCGGGTAAGATTGGACCCCTCCGCAGCCTCTGACATCTCCTGTGCCATGTCTGCAACCTCTGACATCTCCTGTGCCATGTCTGCACCCTCTGACATCTCCTGTGCCATGTCTGCAACCTCTGACATCTCCTGTGCCATGTCTGCAACCTCTGACATCTCCTGTGCCATGTCTGCAACCTCTGACATCTCCTGTGCCATGTCTGCAACCTCTGACATCTCCTGTAACATGTCTGCAACCTCTGACATCTCCTGTGCCATGTCTGCAACCTCTGACATCCCCCTGTGCCATGTCTGCAACCTCTGACATCTCCTGTGCCATGTCTGCAACCTCTGACATCTCCTGTGCCATGTCTGCAACCTCTGACATCTCCTGTAACATGTCTGCAACCTCTGACATCTCCTGTAACATGTCTGCAACCTCTGACATCTCCTGTAACATGTCTGCAACCTCTGACATCTCCTGTAACATGTCTGCAACCTCTGACATCTCCTCTGCAGTCTCTGAGGGGGAGTCTGGAGAGGAGTCAGGTGTGGGAGTGCCACCAGGATGGGGGTCAGGGGAGAAGTAAGATGTATGTGGACTGTGGAGAGAAGACTATAGGATAAACCCAGAGCCAACAAGCTGGAACCAACTGACTGGGCCCTGCACGGTGCACCTGAGAGGAGGTCAGTGACAGCTCCGCCAGACCAGTCTGAGTAGGGGTCAGTGACGTAAGGGGGAAGTGAATACAGTAACCCCCCTTCTTTCTGCAGAAGGTAGTCTCTGGTCACATTTCCAGAGTTCCTGGGGTTCCCCTTTACATCAGTCTGCAGGATTCACCATTACAGTGCAAGGGGGAACTCTGCGGACCCTCATGTAAAGACAGACTTTGATTATTTTTTATTCTCGTAATATATCACCATCACAATAAGTGGACTGTTCTTGATAATTGCTCCACTTTTAACTGGAATTTGCTCTTATGTACAGTATGTATGTATGTATGTATCTATCTCTATATACATATAGATATAAAACCCTATGTGATTTTATATCTGTCTTATCTACATATAATACACGCTTTATATGTGCTTTAAAATGCATGGTTTTCCCTTTTATGATCAAGAAAATAATGACGCTATGCTGTTGGGCCGGTATAATAATGCTATGGGGCTGGTATGAAATTATTTCCAGGGCTGGTTTTTATTCCCAGTCCGGCCCTGGCTACATTGTCTGAAATATAGATCCAGTACACAAAATGGCAGCCTTCGTGGGTTCTGGATTATGTGGACATTTTTAGGGGCGCTATTAGAGTCTAATGAAAGTTTCCTGTAACAGAAGAGATATCATACACATGGGCTCACCAACTGTGAGAGCTTGCCCCGTCAGTCCAGTCAGCAGTGCTACTTACATTTGCTTTGTTTGTGCTTGCAGCCTCTGTAAAGGCTGGTACACACAGGCCGAGTAGCGGCTGGTTCAGAAGAAACCGGCTGACGTTTGGGTAGTGTTTACAGTAGCTTGTCTGACAGAAACCAGCCTAATGTCTGGCTTCTGTTGAACGGGCATGCTGGAAAACCAGCAGCCAATCATGGCAGTGATTGGCTGGCGGGGGGAGGGGGGGAGAGCAGCAGTCTCCCTGTTAGAACACAATATCTCAGTGGGGGGATCACTGTAGTAACATCCCATAATAGAGCTGCAGGGTTCTGGATAAAATGAGGAGCAAGGTTACAATTCTTGGTGTAACAACATCTTTTACATTCTACAAAAATAATTGGGCTAACTTTACTGTTTGTTTTTTTTTTTTAATTCATTAAAGTGTATTTTTTCCCAAAAAAATGCATTTGAAAGACTTCTGCGCAAATACAGTGTGACATAAAAGATTGCAACAATCGCCAATTTATTCTCTAGGGTCTCTGCTAAAAAAAAATTAAAAATTATATATATAATGTTTGGGGGTTCTAAGTAATTTTCTAACAAAAAAAATACTGGATTTTAACTTGTAAGCAGCAAGTGTCAGAAAAAGGCCTGGTCTTTAAGTGGTTAAACTGCCCTCCTTTAAGTGGGATACACACTAGTAGAAAATCTGCCGAAAATACCCGCCCGATGTGAAATCGTCCGATTTTCGCCTAGTGTGTACACAACTTTCAGCAGCCGATGCCGACATTTTCAACAAAAAAAAACGGAGGGACAAACACCAAAAATTTTTTTGTCCTTCCCCAAACGATTTTCGTTTAATGTGTATGGAGTACGTCCGTGAAAAATCGGATACGAAAGATGTGAAGTTGTTGACAACCCGGAAGTCTAGGAACAAATGTGCCAAAAAAAAAGAAAAATCGGACGAGAAATTTAGTGAACATTTATGCACTGTCGACTAAAAACGGTAATGTATAGCAGGGGGGGGGGGGGGGAGTACCGCGCTTTAAAGGTGCTTAGTGAAAATAAATTAGTGCATATTATTCATATAGATAAAATTGCTTTCAGTGCTTCCAAATATGTTAATCATATAAATCCCTATGTGCTTGAATAAAATACTGTTGACTAATAAATAAATTTTCTCTAGTGCATAAATAATATCTAATAAGTGATGTAAATATAAATTAGTAATAAATTAATTTCTCTTCAATACATAAATATTATCTTATAGGTGATGTAAAAATTAGTGCTTAATACAATCCGCAATCCTTATATAAAATTGTTATAAAAATTATTATTAATAAAGTGCCAGTGATAAAATTATATAGTGGTGCTTTTAAACCGACAATACATATATAATTCAAAAGGTGGTAAAGTGCTAAAGTGTCCTTGAAATAAGTTAAATAAATAAAGCGGTGTGTGTTCAAAAGAATCTTCTTTCCCAAATCTCATGCAGGTGCTCTTCCATGCAGTGGCCACTAGGTGTCCTAAGCGCTCACCTCAATTGCCTTTACAATAAGCCTTGTGTTATTTGCTTTTGTATGGTATTTCCTCCTTCTCTATGGCGTGTAGGTCCCGCTAGTAATACCCGAAAACTCTCCTCTGTGGACCGGTATTCCAGGGGGTATGTGTGGAACCGTTGTATCTCCAAAAATAAATGGGCCACAATAGTGAAGTACCGTTGATAATTTATTAAAATAGATTTAAAATCAGACTCACATTATATTCCGTCTTTCCTATTGTATAACACTCGTATTGCCGCTACGTCACTTCCGGTTTGGCGTCCTACGCGTTACGCTGCGTGCCCACACAGCTTCTTCCAGGGATTCTTCCAGCGCGAGAATTTCACCAACCCATTACATAAAAACGGTAATGAACGCTGAGAAGACAGAGAAAAATCGGAGGATATTTCGTCCGATTTTCGTCAAGTGTGTACGGCCCTTTACAGACGGAAGTTCATTCCTTTTGAATTAAAAGAACAAAATGATACATTTTGTATGTAAAAAAATAATACAAATGTAAAACATTGTGTTTATAGTTATCTAGTAGCACAATGTTGATAAACATTTGCCAGAGGCTCCTTTTTTTTTTTTTTGACAGCCGTCAGTGAGCAGAGAACGGCTCTGTATGAATCGAGGAAATGCCGTTTTAGGATCATGAGGAGGGTGAATCAAGATCGCGATTTTTATTTTATTTTTTTAAACAATTTATCGTGCAGCTCTATCGCATACTTAGTACAGCAAGCTCCTCATGTTTTTTTTTGTGTACCAGGCTTAATACTATTCAGCATTCAATACTTGTGGGAACATTGGATGCCACGAGCTGTGGCTCAAACCTTTGACCCTTACATCAATACGGTACACAGTAGCGAGATGGGAGTCAAATGATGGAACCGTGGCAGCATAAGGGGACATAGAAATCCAACAATCTCTGAAATGTTGAATGCAGAAAAGTCTGATACATGGAGCACTGGAATGGAGCAAAAGTAGGGTCTATGTGCTGCTGGAGATGTGAATGTACAAGATCTTGTGGTTGATTTACTAAAACTGGAGAGTGCAAAATCTGTTGCAGCTCTGCATAGAAACCAATCAGCTTCCAGGTTTTTTTTTTTTCATTTATTTATTTTTTTAAAGCCTAATTGAACAAACTAAAGTTAGAAGCTGATTGGCTACCATGCACAACAGCACCAGATTTTGCACTCTTGTTTTAGTAAATCAACCCCCTTGTCTTTATTTTCAGGGAACATCAACCAATTCATGAGACTTTCCTACTTTCTGGATCTGTTACCATTTCCCATTGCCTTGACTAGAAATGTCTTGTACAGGTCAAATAATTGCGATCTCAATTTATGCCAATGGAAAATTAATTGGGTGGCGCATGACACCCTTTCCAAGAATATGGATGAAAATAAGGTGAAAATGTAAATAGTTGAAGCTAGATTATGCCAAGCAGTAGAAGAAGCCAGCAGGTGTTATTCAGTAAGGTAGAGCCAAGAGCTATTAGGAAATACAGATTGTGAAACTTAATAGTAAAATCAGAAGTTACTCAGTTCAATTGTTAGGCAAGTTGCTCTGCTGCTGAGATAAGTTGGCTCAATTTAGATGAGTGGAATTCAGAGACTTGTCTTTTACTACTGCCTAAAATAAAGTTTGATACATTTTTAATCATGCCGTGTACACAAGTTATAGTACGCATCTTGCGGACACTCTTTGTTCCTCCGGTTTCAAGGCCTGTTTTTACTATCCCCTCCGAGACCTCCTGCATTCCAGCTGGATGCCAAGCACGCTGAACATATTTAAGTATGCGTGTCACATCAGATATTGTGTAAAACTGCTGGTGAGATTCTCTTTAGGAAGTTACAGCTGTGGCAATGGCAGTGATAAATGGTCTATACAAGAAATGGGCAAATTGGGACTTTATATGAGAACTGGCGAGCACTGCACAGTGTCTCCATCCCTGTGAATAGTCAATTGAAAAGCAAGATGGGATAAATGAGGGTGTGTGAAAAACAGCCGATCCCTAGTTTGAAATACTTACCCACCAGTCTGCTAACAAACCAAAATAAACCTGTCTAACAATAAGTTAAAAGCAGGAGTTTAGTTAACACATATTTGCAAATGCATGCGGAAGCTGCAAGGCCAGCGAAAAGGCATCCTGCGTACTTGCAGAACCTAACACTAAACACTGCTCAACCTGAGTGTATAAGTGTCTTCACAAAGGGAAGTACATGCTTGCTAATAGATGGATTGGAAACAGATGGGATTGGAGACCGCCCAATCCTCCCCCACCTGCTCCAATCCATGACTGGCAACGAAAAACGCATGGCTGCACAGAAAAGCCATGGGGTGCAAACTAAATGTGATCAGCTGGGAGACACACAACCCCATCCCTTTAGTAAAGATGCCATAGGCAAATTTGGGACTTTGAGTGAGACACCCGCCTGTAAAGCAAGCGTCTCCATCCCTAGTAAGATACAAGAAATGGGCAAATTGGGACTTTATATGAGAACTGGCGAGCACTGCACAGTGTCTCCATCCCTGTGAATAGTCAATTGAAAAGCAAGATGGGATAAATGAGGGTGTGTGAAAAACAGCCGATCCCTAGTTTGAAATACTTACCCACCAGTCTGCTAACAAACCAAAATAAACCTGTCTAACAATAAGTTAAAAGCAGGAGTTTAGTTAACACATATTTGTCTCCCAGCTGATCACATTTAGTTTGCACCCCATGGCTTTTCTGTGCAGCCATGCGTTTTTCGTTACCAGTCGTGGATTGGAGCAGGTGGGGGAGGATTGGGCGGTCTCCATTCCCATCTGTTTCCAATCCATCTATTAGCAAGCATGTACTTCCCTTTGTGAAGACACTTATACACTCAGGTTGAGCAGTGTTATTTAGTGTTAGGTTCTGCAAGTACGCAGGATGCCTTGTCGCTGGCCTTGCAGCTTCCGCATGCATTTGCAAATATGTGTTAACTAAACTCCTGCTTTTAACTTATTGTTAGACAGGTTTATTTTGGTTTGTTAGCAGACTGGTGGGTAAGTATTTCAAACTAGGGATCGGCTGTTTTTCACACACCCTCATTTATCCCATCTTGCTTTTCAAGTGATAAATGGTCTATTTCCAAGTGTCTGTTTTATAGTTTTCATGCTGGCTGGATATGGAGGCCACCTGTGCAGTTTTAAAGGGACACGAATGCTTGGAAATATGAAATATCAACTGGAATGTAACCTCCCTGTGTATATTCAATCATATGTACTCTTTGGTTGTAGAGCAATTTTCTGTATAGCCTGTAAAAAAAAAAAAAAAAAAAAAAAAAAACACACAGCTTTTGCCTTTCCTTATGCATATCTAAACCCAAAACTAATATGCAATAATTGACCAGCTTACCCATTCTTAAACGCGGTGCCTGTATCGGGTCCATTTATTTTTACTTGGCGTTGTAGGGTGACATTGCTAACTCACTGTACAGTATTTGAGGAGGTGTAGCATAGTCATCCTGATTTGGACTACAAACACCTGTCCCTTTCCTTACCTTCATTAAAGGGTTTAGGGGTGGGGGATGTTGTTCACCAAAGAAATTTGAAAGGCTGATGAAGTTGTTTGGGGTTTCGGTGTAGTGCAGAAACTGAGAAAAAGTTACAAGTAAGCTTGATTTTTGTCAGGATCAACATCATTTTTTTGGTAACTGCATTATATTACATATTTGTTCTTGGGTTTAAATATAATTTGAAAACTTTTATGTGAGTTACAATCAAAGCCCGTGTTCTTTGATTTGGCAAGCCTCCTGAATTATAACTGAATTCACCTTTAAAAAGCTTGCTTTAAAATGTATGTATACCTTTTTAACACTTTTTTTTTGGATAGAGTAGGGAAGGCTACAACCTCTGTCAGATTTCCCCTTTATTCCTTTTCTGGCAACAACTGTCAAATGTTGAATATCCCATAATTTTCTATTGACAATAGCCGACAGGACAAATAAATAGGTTGAACCTCCCCAGTTGGGTCACCGGCAACACTTAAACCAAGGCCCTGTTTACACCTGGGCAGAACAGAAACAAGGGCCAATACGAGTGCTTCCGCTCATGTTTCTGGAAGCATATGAAAGCGCAAAACGTGCTTCTGGTGCCATTATTTTTTGATGGCACCTCAAACGGGGATAGCAATCAGGTTTTGCTGCACAACAAAATGTGTGAAAAGCTTGATGCAAAATGCATTTGGCATAATGATAATTTGGTACATGAGCTTCTTTATTGAGTTTTTGGCGCAGAGAGAGGCCTTTTTAAAACGAATGGCGCTGCTCGAAAAATGTGCAAAAAAAAAAAGAAAACCACCTAGAACACGCTTTGTGAATAGGGCCCAATAGTACAAAGTAACCTATAGCAGCCAATGAAATGGCAGTTTATTATAGTTTGATTGTTAAAAGATGTTTGGTTTGCAGTGAACATTGTACTTTGCGCATCTTCATGGCTATTACTTAGTAAGACAGTCTGTGATGCAACTATTTTTTTCAGCTAAACTAAGCCCCCGTTCACATGCAGGCGACGCTACTTCGCACCGTGACCTCGGAGGTCGCGGTGCGAGCAGCGCGCCGCGACCTTGGAGCGGCCGCTACGGACTTCATAACATTGAAGTCTATGGCGGTCGCCTCCTGGTCGCCCCAAAGAAGCTCCGGACCCTTTTTCTAGGTCGGAGCGACTTGTGTCGCTCCTATTAGAACGGGTCCGCAGCTTCCCTATGGGAGGCGACCTGCGGCGACCTGTGAGGCGACCAGGTCGCCTCACAGGTCGCCCTAGTGTGAACCGAGCCTAAATCTGTATTTTTATTTACAATTCTTAACTTCTCAGTAGCCGTGATTCAAATGATTTATATTGTGTTTTTTCTTTTGCAGTTTTCACAACAAGATACCTATCCTCAAGCAGTCCAACGCTCACTCAAAGAAGCGAACCCGCATAGATCGAGAGATGATCAGTGCCCCTCTTGGGGATTTTAGACACACTATGCATGTTGGTAGAGGTGGGGATGTGTTTGGAGATACATCCTTCCTCAGTAACCATGGCCCGTCTTCGCCTCAACCTCTGGAAGTACCAACTTCTAAGAAAAATGGTGTCGTGAAACTAGCTGGAGATCATGATGATAATAAAACAGCTGACTCACTAAGTCAGCTTTCTCAGTCCTCTGGAATAGGCTCTGGAGCAGGAAGCATTTCTTCTAGCCCCGTTAATCATGCACCAGAGGTCACTCAGACCAAGTAGATTGGCTTCCACTGGATTGTGGGTTAAAACATGCTGAATCTATTTTGTCCTTCCATCTTGATTTTGGCCCATCCATTTTGGATGATGTTTTGGGTGTAATGGACAGAGATGCTCCCACCGATGACTGGAACAGTCTAGATGACCAATGTGATTACAAATTTTCTGCAGAAAGCAGTAAACTTACACAGCTGTCTTCCATCACAGAGTCCCCAGGAAGCCAATACAGTCACTCCACCACACTGCCTATTACAAACCCTAGCTTGGATTATAATTCAAGTGTCATCTCTGAAAACCTGGAAGGAAACCGATCAGCTTATGAAGGAGACAGTGAAGAAGAAAAAAGTTCTATCTATGAAGGGGTTGCTGACAGTCCAGCACAAAAAGATAATAGTTTTCACACTAGTCACTGTGAAGAGCTTGATGATGACGAGGAGGAGGAGGAGGACGAGGAAGTTGGTCAAGGATATACATTTGAAGAAGATCTTGATGATGAGATTGGCGTATAGGGATACAAACTACATAAACTCTATGGACTTACATGTTTGTTTGATGAGCATGGTGGGGCACAGACCAACCGTATCATATGGTATAAATGTTATACATTGGACTTTATACAGATATTTTTTTTTTCATCGGCCTATTCTAAAAGAATATACCTTGTACAGAGACAATTTTCATTTTACTTGTTCCTCTTCTGAGAATTTAAGACTGTACCTTTTCACAACAGTAAGACCGATATTCATAGATGTTAGCAGAAAAAAAATAGATCTCAGTTCCCACTGGTTGAAGGAATTGAAATGTTTTAGGATTTCTTGTTATATAATATAAAATGTAATTTATCTTAATGTTTCATGAATACAGAAAACATTTCCTTGTAAAAATGTTCTTTGTTGAAAATTTATTTTCTTCAGTTATTGGTGCATATGTCTCAAAAGATTGCTGAAAAATTAGATTTTTACTCTCAAATACCAATTCATAACCTATGTTTTTGGGATCCAGTATAGGCCACCTTTGACAAAAAAAAGAGTTGCACAAATCCTAAGAAGTTATTATGTTTTTCCGCTATGACTTTTTGATACCTACAAATTGTAAATGAGGTTACGAGGGTACCAGTAGAGCAAAGTAAGAGCTTGGACTTTCACAATTGTTGGCACAAGATTTTATTATTTTTTTTATTTTACTTAGGAATAGGTTTGATTTAACACACATTTTTTACTTGGATTCAATCATTTGTTGGATTATTACTTTTTGCCACCTTCTGTTTTTTTTTTGTTTTTTTTTTTGATTCTTCAAACACAATTTTTAGAAGACACTTAGTAACCAGAGTAGTGTAAAATGAAGAAAGTTTGTTCCTGGTCCTGGAATCGTCTTCCTAATTTATCAAGCTCTTTACCTAGTTTCAACAAAAGAGCCAAACCACCAATTTGATCATTTCATGCAATATTAAGCAAATTCAAGCATTGCTTTTAGTAATTAAGTTGAAAATAATTGTGCAAGTGGTTACAAGATTGTACGAGCATCATTTCCAGTGCCACTTTGCTACAGAGAATTTTCAACATGTTGGGAGAGCTCTGCCATTTTCAATAGAATTTTCCCTTTTATCCCAAGTGGAAGTAATCTTTTCATTACACATGTATCAGAATTCAGATCAAGGTTAAAAAAGTTGGGGGCGTGGCTTGGCGCGCAGCGTGGATGGCTGCCTGAGAACGGAGCTCCGGACCTGAAGCGGCTCAGCACCCGTTCTACGGCCTCATCTCAGCCAAATATTGCTGAAATATGGGCAGAGTTATGAAGACTAATCCCCAGGGCAAAAATTTGAAGAACCTTAAGGCCCCACAAGGGAAGATTATTGCCGATATCTTCAAGGCCCAAACGCTCACAAAGAGACACACCACGGGCAACAAAATGGCGCAGAGGCCATCCTTGGATGAAGAAGAGGAGAATGACAAGGAATCTATTGCGGCTTCAGAGGATAATGTAAGTGCCACATCCCCTAGAGACAGACAGCTAACTTTTAATGACATGATGGCA
Organism: Pelophylax lessonae; assembly: GCF_965119305.1. Classification (NCBI taxonomy): domain Eukaryota; kingdom Metazoa; phylum Chordata; class Amphibia; order Anura; family Ranidae; genus Pelophylax; species Pelophylax lessonae. Next base: position 94,190,394 of record NC_138779.1, read on the forward strand.
ATAGCAGCCGATATCAAAGGCTCCTTTGCAGCTGCCATAACAGATTTGAAAACGGACATTGTAAGGCTGACTGACCAAATGGCGGGAGTGGAAAGAGCAGGCAAACAAAGGGACAGAGCGATTAAAAGGTTACGAGCACTCATTCCGGACACCTGATCGCTATGAATAGACATTTGGAGGACTTAGACAATCTTGGCAGGAGAAATAATATAAGGGTGCAAGGCCTGCCTGAGTCTGTGGAGGGGGGGGGGGGTGACATTCGATTAGCACTTTCATCCATTTTTAACAATTTACTGGAAAGACCTGCCGAATCACCAATTGAAATGGATAGAGCTCATAGAGCTCTCAGACAGAAGGCACCTGACTCTATGCCCCCAAGAGATGTAATATGTTCCAGCCATACACTCAAGGAAGAAATCCTGGCCAAATCTAGGCAGAGCGATCAAATACTATTCAATGAGGCTCAAATTTTGCTTTTTCAGGATCTCTCTCCAATCACCCTGAAAAACAGGAGAGCGGTGAGACCTCTTTTGGAGGTTCTGAAGGGTAGGAACATTCCATATAAATGGAAATATCCCTTTGCTTTACAAGCTACCTTGCAAGGAATAAATGGTGAGGGAGGGCATAATTTGCACTACCTACACCTGTGGGACTGTGGCAGACCAATGAGAAGTGAGCTAATCAGTTCTTAGTGTATTAGACATTTTCATTGGTCATTAGGAAGATTAACCGTTTTTCTCCCTGTGCTAAGCATTTATATAGATCCTGCTTCGTCATCATTTCAACAGACGCCGGCGGGGACAGAGGAATCAACTGTCTCCGGTATACTCTGCGCTTCTGTTGCCTGTCTCCGGTGTTTATTCTCGTCCCAGCTATGGATTCTTTGTTGAAAGCAGTGCTGGATCGCGCTGGTTCGTCTGGCGGTGAACTGTGGCTTATGCGCTGCCTTTCTTTACCTGAGGGTTCAGCTGTGGACGGTCACCCCTTCGTTCCGGATGGATACAATCAACTGCCTCAGCTTGACCCGTCTCAGAGCCTCCTTCCTTCTCTTCGGATGTCTCCTCCTTCTGCACCGGATTTTCGAAATCAGCATGGCCGCTCCCCTTCGCCCCGTCATCGCCGGAGGTCTCCGCCTTCTTGTCGTCATCCGTCTCCTCCCCAGCCATTTCGTGAGTGTCCGTCTGTGGAGCCGAGGCCTTCTGCGGGCGCATGCGCAGTTCCGGCAAGCGTTCGGGACCTGCGCACTTCATCTGCTGGGCTCCGATCTCCACCTCCATCCTCCCGTGACTTTCCGGAGGATGCGGCTGCAGGCTCATGCACAGTAGATGCCCCAGTACGGGAGCCCCGCAAATACAAAAAGAAGCCACGCAGGTTTGAGTCTCCCTCTCCTCCCCGCCGGCCTGCTGTGGCTAAGAAGGCAAAAAATTTGTCCAGGCAAAACAATGACTCAAATAAAACTGCGGATCAGCTTTATGGGGGTCCGGATCCTCCCCCCCCTATTATTCAACCATCCCCCCCTTCTCATCCCTCTTTTCTTTCACAGGTGTCTAATCAACAAGCTGAGCGGCCAGTTTTGGCGCCTGCTATTGGGTCTCAGTCAGTAGGTCCTGCAGTGGATGTTACAGCTGCCAATCATGGTGAGTCTGGTAATTTTGCTTTGCTTATGCAATTGGCACGTTCATTTTCCGCATTGGTGAATAAAAGTAATGTGCCTTCTGATTTATTGTGCAATGCTGTTCCTCCTGTCAATTGTACTGGTGTACCTCCTGTTAATGTTGCTCCAGTCTGGCAAGATCCTAATTCTGTTGTTCTTCCAGTGTCAGTCTCTACTTCTGTCCCTGTGTCATCTGTTTTACCTGTTGTTTCTTCTTCTGTTGCTAATGTGCCTGAAAGCTGTTATAAAGAAGCTATGTCATGTGTTTTATCTCCACTGGGTTTTCATTTGAATGAAAACATAAAGGAAAAGATTTGGAAGGGTGATTATATAGATCTGCTTTCATTGTTGCCGTCTTCTAAGGATGTTGATGATAGAAGAAAAATTGATGAAGAAAAAAGGAAGACGGTCCCGAGATCATTTAATAATTGGCTTCAGGCCTTTTGTATTTATGCAAGTGTTATGGGAGAAAAGCACCCCGAGAAATGTAGTGGACTTTTTCAGCACGTTGAGATAATTCTTGAGGCGTATAAGCATTTTAGCGGTATGTCTTGGTTTTATTACGACGAGTCATTCCGCCAGAAGCTTGCTGTCCACCGTTCGCTACATTGGGGAATGAAAGACGTTGGGCTCTGGCTCAATCTTCTGTTACCACAGCGCTCGGTTAGTAAGCCTCCTCCTACTCCTGTTAGTACTTTCCGTAGAGGTTTGTGCTTTAGTTTTAATGAGGGTTCCTGTAAATGGCCGGGTACATGCAGGTTTAAGCATGAATGCGCTCATTGCGCAGGGAATCATTCAGCGTCTCGCTGCTTTAAGAAGTTGACGCCTGCGCCATCTCATGGCCAAAGTGATCTTTTTCGTAAAAGCGTCCACTCCAGTGAACCTGGGAGCCATGCTACCTTGGCTTCGCATATGGCCAAACCAACAGATGGCAGAAATGTTAATTAATGGTTTTAATAGAGGTTTTTGTTTGCCGGCCTTTAGTGGATCTGGCTGTTTGGTATGCGAGAATTTACCTTCAGTACGCAGACACCCTGAGGTTGTGGCTGAAAAAATTTTGTTTGAAATTCAAAAGGGTAGAGTTTCAGGACCTTTTGTTTCCCCTCCGTTTTTGGATTTTAGAGTTTCACCATTGGGGGTTATTCCGAAGAAAGAAAGTTCTTCTTTTCGTCTAATACACCATCTATCTTACCCCAAAGGGCTGTCTTTGAATGACGAATTGGATCCTGAAATTTGTACTGTTTCTTATTCGTCATTTGATGACGCTTTGAGTGTTATTAGGAGGGTAGGTGGTTCTGCACTGTTAGCTAAGGCCGATGTTAAATCAGCTTTTAGGTTGCTGCCTATCAACCCGGAAGCTTTTAATTCATTGGGCTTTTATTTTGATGGTTTTTATTTTTTTGATCGCTGTCTTCCAATGGGCTGTTCACTGTCTTGCCGCTACTTCGAGATGTTCTCGACCTTTTTGGAGTGGGTTGTGAGTCACCGTTCTGGTTCTTCGAATTTAGTTCATTATTTGGATGACTTTCTTTTTGTTGGCAAGGAAAGTTCTGACGATTGTTTATTGCTTTTTTCTACTTTTAACGCTGTATGTTTTGAGTTTGGTGTCCCTTTGGCCAATGAGAAGTCTGTATATCCAACTCATTGTTTGGAGTTCCTTGGTATCACTATTGATACGGTTGAGATGGAATTTCGTCTGCCAATGGATAAAATTAGTAGGTTATATAAGTTGATTGATTTTGTCTTGTCCAAGCGTAAGGTTACTTTGAAGACTTTGCAATCCCTTCTGGGACTTTTCGCATTTGCTTCTCGGGTCATCCCTTTAGGTAGGATTTTTTCAAAGCGTCTATATAAGGCTATGTCTGGAGTTTCTTCTCCTTACCATTACATTCGCATTGATTGTTCTTTGCGTTCAGATTTGTCGGTTTGGCGACGTTTTTTGCGTGATTTCAATGGCTGTTCTGTGTGGCGTATGCCTTTCTGTAGTATGTCTTCGCTGAATCTATTCACGGACGCTTCCGGTTCTATAGGTTATGGTGCTTTTTGGCAAGGCCATTGGGCTGCTGGTTCATGGCCTGAGTCTTGGATTTCAAAAGGTTATACAAAAAATATTGTTTTGCTCGAAGTTTTTCCTTTATTGATATCTCTTGAATTGTGGGGTCACCATTTTAGGGATAGGAATATTCTATTGCATTCTGATAATTCTGGAGTGATTTATGCTATCAATTGCCTTACTTCTAAATCTTTGCCAGTTCTGGCTGTTTTACGCCATTTAGTTTTTAAATGTTTAGAGCTTAATTTATGGATTAAGGCAAAATACATTCCTGGTAAGAAGAATTTAATTGCTGATTCTCTTTCACGTCTGCAGCTGGATGTTTTTCGGGATCTGGTGCCGGATGCGGATCTATATGGCAGTTTATGCCCGCCTCATTTATGGGATCTGGTGTGACTCCTCTTCATATTGCAGTTCGGGATTCCTTGGCTCCCTCCACGTGGGCACAATATATTGCCGCGTGGAGGTTATGGAATCAATTTTTGTCAACTTTGGTTAATGATTCCGGTTTGTCATTTGAAGAATCGGTCTTGAGTTTTTTTAATTTCTTGATGTCTGAAAATTATTCTTATTCTTACATTAAGAAAACATTGTGTGGTATTTCATTTTTTATGAAATTGGTTAATGGGCCTTCATGTTTGCATTATTTTTCAGTTCAACAAGCCTTGAAGGGCTATCGTAGGAGTCGTTCACATGTTGATAATAGAGTACCTATTACAGTAGCTCTTTTGGGACGTTTGTGTGCTTCCACGGACTCTGTTTGTAATTCTTTGTTTGAATCTTTACTGTTTAAAACAGCTTTTGCGCTGTGTTTTTTTGGTGCATTTCGCATCTCTGAATTGTTACCACCTAATTCTGATGCTATTGCTGGTTTTCAGTTTTCAGACTTAAAGGTTGGCGATGGTTTTATCCAACTCTTCTTGCGTCATAGTAAGACTGATCAATTGGGCAGGGGTAGATGGATTACACTCCGTAAGTTGGCTGGTTTTTCGATATGTGTAGTTTCTTTGCTTATGGATTATTTGACAGTTCGCCCTGCTGGACCTCATTTGTTGTTACATCTGTCTGGTAAACCCCTTACAATTTTCCAATTTAGGTCGGTGTTGAATAAATGCCTTGTCTCTTTAGAACTCCAACATTTACGTATTACTTCACACTCTTTCCGTATAGGAGCGGCGACAGAGGCTGCTATGTTAGGTTTTTCTGCTAATGATATTCAACGTATAGGTGGGTGGTCTTCGAATTGCTTTAGATACTATGTAAGACCTAATTTTTGCATTTGATATCCACAGCTAAGAGACACGTCTGGATTATTGGACATTCGTTTGTCTTTTGGGCCTCCAAGCGAGCAGTGTCAAGATCCTACGGTTCTAATTTGGGTTTTCCCATGGACTCTGTTCAGATTTGGTGGTATGGCAGGCGTGGAATGCTGTGGACTGATCTGCATGATATTTTGTCTATGCTCATTGTAAATTGGCCCCCCCCTGCTTTTGTTATTTTTCATTTAGGGGGAAATGATGTTGGAAAATTTCGTACGTTAGATATACTATCCAATATTAGGTTGGAATTTATAGGTCTTCGTTCTGTTTTTCCGGAAACGATTTTGATTTTTTCGGAAATAGTACCGAGGTTACTATGGTATTGTTCGTATGAATTTTATTTTTGCGAAAAAATCCGTAAGAGGATTAACAGGGCTATTGCTAAATTCATCCCTTCAGTCTCTGGTATTTCTTACCGACACGTTGACTTAGAAGGTTTTTTACCGGGTTTTTATCGGCCTGATATGGTCCATTTATCGGATATCGCATTAGATGTTTTTAATGTAGGCCTCCAAAATTGTGTTGAACTGGCCATGGTTCGTGTGGGGTGCCAGGCTCGGTGTGTTTGAGCCTGGCGTGTGGATGTAGTTGTAATTCATTGTTTATTATTGGCTTGAGCTGTTTAGCTAAGCTATATATATTTATATATATATATACACTTGGTTGTATATATGGTATATTAACTAAAGTTTGGTGTATAGATAGTATTTATACTTACATTGCTTGTTGTATATTAATTGCAAATAAAGGGCCGTGGCCAGTTCAAATCCAAATAAATTTGTGAAGTTATTTCTTTTAATTATAGTTTGTTTTAAGTATTTCTCAGGTGTTCTGCCTACAGTCCCATAAATGGTGAGGGAGGGCATAATTTGCACTACCTACACCTGTGGGACTGTGGCAGACCAATGAGAAGTGAGCTAATCAGTTCTTAGTGTATTAGACATTTTCATTGGTCATTAGGAAGATTAACCGTTTTTCTCCCTGTGCTAAGCATTTATATAGATCCTGCTTCGTCATCATTTCAACAGACGCCGGCGGGGACAGAGGAATCAACTGTCCCGCCCACCCGCCCATGTCACGGTTCCTTTTATTGTGCATTCTGGGATGTAGTTGTAATTCATTGTTTATTATTGGCTTGAGCTGTTTAGCTAAGCTATATATATTTATATATATATATATACACTTGGTTGTATATATGGTATATTAACTAAAGTTTGGTGTATAGTATTTATACTTACATTGCTTGTTGTATATTAATTGCAAATAAAGGGCCGTGGCCAGTTCAAATCCAAATAAATTTGTGAAGTTATTTCTTTTAATTATAGTTTGTTTTAAGTATTTCTCAGGTGTTCTGCCTACAGTCCCAAACACTATATCTTGCGAACCCCTGATGATCTGCCCTCCTTCTGTTCCAACTTACAGATGGATCTTATAGATCTACCAGATTGGTACGCCGAATTTTTACTACCTGTAGCCCCTGTAACACATCATGCCTATGAAAGCTCTCCTTCAACGTCCGCTCACAGATCCCCTTTCTCCAAAGGGGGGAAAAAAAACAAAGAGCAAAAACCCTCAATTACCTTTTGCCTCTCCTCCTAAAACGCCGAGGATAAGAGATCTCAAGTAATTCATGCTGCTTCAGAGATTCAGTGACTATTCCTCTATCAGCCTGATGCCATGTTTTTGTTTGCCATGTTGGCTGTTTGGGGTCATGTGACATAGTTGGAAGCTTGCATTTACCTTTCTCTTTATATGGACTTGTCCTCATGAAGGAAGTTGTTGCTTAAGATCGGGCACCAGCAGTTGATGATTTTGGTTTTTCCTACTGCACAGTGTCACCAGTTTGCCTTGTTACATATCAGCTTAGACTGTTTAACAGGCTGTACCTTAATTTTTTCTCCACTAGATGTCACCATTGCATAAGATTGAGACTCTGCTACCTCAGAACACAGACAGGAGTTTGAGATTTTGTTTTAACCCCGAAGTCTTTCCTTCATGTATTTTCTACCTAGTGTTAGAAGAGGATGGACGGCGTGGGCTTTCAAAGTCCTGAGTATTCCTAATACATTTATGTTTATCGCAGAATCTCTTCTTGATGAACGAAGCAAGCACGCACGAACTGAGTGTCCACAATCTGCTTTGACTTGCTCCTTCTTCTCCTTAGGCTCCGAAATACCCACAGAGGGACCTTCCATTTGTGCATCCACTTAAAGCGGAGTTCCACCCAAAAGTGGAACTTCCGCTTTAGGGAGTCCTGACCCCCTGACATGCCACATTTGGCATGTCATTTTTTTGGGGGGGGAGCGGGTACCTAGTTTTGACAGGTACCCGATCCCACTTTCGCTCAGAGTGCCGCGGCACCCTGAACGGAAGTTCTCCTCTCCCCCTCCCTCCCTGCAATCTTCTGGGACACGTCAGAGGTCCCAGAAGATTGCCGGCCAATCAACACGCGCAGCGCGACTCACGCATGCGCAGTGGGTACCCCGCTGTGAAGCCGCAAACTGTCACAGCCGGGTGCCCACAGCAGTGATGCCGGCGCCGAGGGAGAGGATCGAGGCTTCGGGCGGCCGCATCGCTGGACCGTTGGACAGGTGAGTGAATGGCTGGAACTCCGCTTTAAGGTACTGTAACGATTGCTCACTCGGACCCAGAGACTTCCTTGGCTCTCTAGCCTTCATGTCTGATTCGCCCGAATCTCCTCACACCGTAGTTGCTTTGATGTCACTGCAATTTTATCTTGACAGGGCCAGCGCCAAAAGTTGTTTTCATGTTTAAGGGGTTAATGAAGATGCTATTTTTGTATTTTTGCTCCAACTTCAATCTTTTCAATGTGTATGTAAAGATGTTTTCCCAGTATTCAAGCTGTAGAACTTTATTTGCTTTAAATTTAATAATTGAGTTTAGAGCCGTCTTCTTATGGGTCGGGGTAATGCCTTGACGCACGGGAACTTAGGGTACCTTAGGTACCACTGTGTGGCGCTCCTTCCAGCGTTCCCACCAGGCTATTATATTGTGTTTTCTTATTTTTCATCACACTTTAGTTAGTTTGATATAGCCTAATTTCTTCGTTGACGAAGGGACACGTTCTCAGGTCAACTTGACAAGAGTTTGCCTTTCCTTTGTATTCCTATACCTACCTCTGCTCTTTTCCTTTCTGTTTTCTTCCCTCTTCCCTTCACCAAATCCCCCTCCCCCGTCACTAACCAGTGAGACTACGAAATGGCTTTTGCTCACCTTGGTAAGGGACCACTGATCATATCTTTCAATGCTAATGGCCTTAACATACCAGAGAAAAGGAGAAAATTGTTGGGGGAATTGAAAAAGAGCAAAACACAAATTGCATTTATACAAGAGACCCATTTTAACCACTTTACCACCGGAGGATTTTGCTGTCTTACGTCCAGGCCACTTTTTGCGATTCGGCGCTGTGCGACTTTAACTGACAATTGCGCGGTCGCGCGACACCGTACCCAAACGACATTTACGTCCTTTTTTTCCCACAAATAGAGCTTTCTTTTGGTGGTATTTGATCACCTGTGCAATTTTTACTTTTTGCGCTATAAACAAAAAAAGAGCGTTTATTTTGAAAAAATAAAAATATTTTTAACATTTTTTTATATGAAATTCCTCCCAAAAAATATGTAAAAATCAAATTTTTTTAAAATTGTTGGCCAATTTGTTTTATGCTACATATGTTTGGTAAAAAAAATCACAATAAGCGTATTTTGATTGGTTTGCGCAAAAGTTATTGCGTTTACTAACTAAGGGAAAGATTTCTGTCATTTTTGTTTTTTTTTTTAACGAGTAATGGCGGCGATCTGCGTTTTTTTTTTTTTTTGCGGGACTGCGACATTGCGGCGGACAGATCGGACCCCTGACTGACATTTTTGACACTTTTGGGGGTACCAGTGACATTACTACAGTAATCAGTGCTATATATATGCACTGTTACTGTAAAAATGACACTGGCAGGGAAGGGGTTAATTTTATTGGAGAGGGAGGGGTTAACGTATGCCTGGTGCTTACTAACGTGTGGGGGGGGAGGGGACTGTGTGAGCCAGGGACAGATCGGATGTTCAGCTATGCTGAACACTCCGATCTGTCACTCCCTGTCACTGAGGAGATCCGCCCGCTCTGTTTACATAGGCGGCCGGATCTCCAAACTGGATTCCCCGACGATCGGGGAAGAGCAGCGGCGATCGCCACCGCTCCTCCCCTGGCCCGACTCCCGCTGTGAATGAAAACAGCGGGAGTGCGCCTCCGGCAGCGCGCAAGCGCCGCCTACAGGGGGAGGAGTCCAGCGACGTAGGTCTACGTCGCTGGACGGGAACGAGCCACTGTGCCGCAGTACCAGCACAGTGGCCAGAGCTAAAGTGGTTAAAGGAGATCAAATTCACTGACAAACATTTTCCAAAAATTTACTCTGCATCTAATCCTCTGGCAAAGACGAAAGGGGTGGCCATCTTGCTTAGTAAGAATTCTTCATTTTCTGTAGAAAAAGTACATGCTGATCCTGATGGGAGATTTCTCTTTCTGGCGGGGTCCATAAATGGACGCCCCATCACCTTAGCAAATGTTTATTTTCCAAATAAGGCACAAGTATCCTTCTGCTCAAAGTTAATAGACGAATTAAAGAGTTTTGCCTCTGGATGCATTATACTTGGTGGAGACTTCAATGTTCCCCTGGAACCTCTACACGACACATCCTCAGGCAAAACCAGTATAGCATATAGGAAGCTAAAAAAAATCAAAGACTTGTTGCGATCTTTGAACTTGGTGGATTCGTGGCGCGCATTATATCCCCTTGAAAAAGACTACACTCATTACTCTGCCCCGCACAACAAATATGCAAGATTAGATATCTTTCTGATTTCGCAAAGAGATTTACCAGATTTAGTAGAGGCCAAGATAAGATCAGATCATGCCCCTATCTCAATTACAATTAATACAGACACACAATGCAAACCAACGTTTAATTGGAGACTGAATCCCTCACTATTACTAGATCAGAAAATCAAAGATGAAATTACAGAGACTATTTCGAATTATTTTAAAGAGAACGCCTCTCCCGAGGTGTCACCGATGACGTTCTGGAAAGCGCATAGAAGTGTTGTTAGAGGAGAATTTATCAAATTTGGTGCCAGAAGGAAGAAAGAAAAAGAAAAATTGGTGAATGAATTGGTCTCCAAAATAACCCAGTTAGAGGCACAACATAAAGTATCCTTGGCCCAATCTCTTCTGGGGGAGCTGTCTGATGCAAGAAAAGCACTCACAGACATACTCAATAACAAAACCAAGAGATCGATTTACTTTAATAGAGCAATCTATTATGAACACGGGGATAAAGGCAGTAAATTCCTGGCTAGTGCCCTTAAAGACCTCCAAGCTGCTTCACACATTCCCTTCATGAGAGATAAGCAGAATAATAGGATACATGACCCTAGGTTTATAGCGGAATCATTTCGATCTTTTTACGAAAGCCTATATAACCTACCCCCACAAACTCGCCCTGCTGGCTTAACTGGTTCTAGAGAATCATTAATTGCTCAATACATAAAAGAAAGCGGACTTCCAAGCCTCTCACAATTAGATATCGCCCAAATGGAAAAAGAAATCTCTTCAGAGGAAGTACAACAAGCAATTAATTCATTGAAATGCGGTAAAAGTCCAGGACCAGATGGTCTAACCTCCCAATACTACAAAACTCTACAATCGATTCTGACCACACCTTTAACGATAGCTTTGAACTCTCTTTCTAAACAAACCCAACCCTCTCCAGAATTTTTAGCAGCCCACATCACGGTCATTCCGAAGAAAGACAAAGACCCGACATTATGCGCCAGTTATAGACCAATTTCCCTTCTCAATCTTGACGTTAAACTTATGGCGAAGATTTTAGCGAATAGACTAAGGCCTCTTTTACATCTTATTATAGGCCCAGAACAGGTAGGCTTTATGCCTGGGCGAGAGGCTCGAGATAATATCATTAAAACCCTCAACTTGTTACATGAAGCGAAGATTAATAATCTAGAAGGATTGATTTTATCTACTGTTGCTGAAAAAGCTTTCGACAAAGTGGCTTGGGATTATCTCCTTGCCACCTGTCGCCACTTAGGTCTAGGCGATAATATGATGGGGTGGATTGGGGTCCTTTATAAGAATCCAACTGCTAAGGTCAAAGTGAACAATGTGTTCTCCACACCATTACACTTGCATAACGGGACGAGACAGGGTTGCCCATTGTCTCCGATCCTATTTATACTAGCTCTAGAGCCACTGATTAGACACACAAATACCGACCCAGCGATACACGGATTTTGTGTTAAAGACAAGGAATTCAAGGTCTCTGCTTATGCAGATGATCTTTTGTTCTATATCACCCAGCCCCATATATCTATACCTAACTTAAATCTCCAGTTTCAAAAATTCAGATTTCTTTCCAATTTTAAAGTCAACCATTCCAAGTCTGAAGCGTTGGATGTTTCTTTATCGGATAGCATCAAATCGCTCACTCGCAACAACTGTCCTTACAAATGGGAACCCCACTCATTAAAGTATTTAGGAATACATCTGACTCCCAAAATTGAGACTATTTTTGAAACTAACTTTACTCCTTTGTTGTCGACCATTTGTAAGGATCTCAAAAGCTGGAACTCCAAGAACTTCTCATGGTTCGGGAGGGCAGCTATCCTGAAGATGGTTATTTTGCCACGTTTACTATACCTGTTCCACGCGTTACCGATCACAATTCCCAATAGCTTCTTCCGCAAGTTACTCACTATCCAAAGGCAATTTCTGTGGGCTATGAAAAGACCTAGAATTAACCTACAGACCTTGCAGTGCTCCAAGCCTAATGGGGGCATTGGCCTACCAAACTGTTCCAGGTACTATCAAGCCACTTACATCACTAGGGTTGTGGATTGGCATTGCCATTCCCACCAAAAAGACTGGGTAGAGTTGGAAAAGAGCTGTTCAAAGTTTCCCGTTCACAATCTAATTTGGTCCAATCCTTGTAACTACCCTCCTGAAGTCAGGAAACATCCCTTGATATCCACCACACTGGCTATCTTAAACCGTATAGCACATAAACACCATCTTGTAACTAAATACGGGATTATGACCCCCATTACAAATAACCCTGACTTTGTACCAGGTCTGGATTTCAGAACAAAGACTTCAAATACACAAATATTACACTCACAGCTGCGTGTGAAGGACTGCTTAAAGCGATCATGTTTACTCTCTTTTGATGAATTTAATAAGCAACAACCTAAGGGATATAACGTCTCATTTTGGAATTATATGCAACTGCATGATTTCATACGAAACTCAAAATACAAGTTTCAATTGAACACTCCTCCGACGGCATTAGAGGAGATCTGCGTTGGCCAAACACCCTGTACCAAAACCACATCACTGGCTTATAAATGGCTGTCTCAGACTCTGAGGGGGTCACTAGATAAACACAAATTGACCTGGGAGAGAGACCTCAATTGCAGCATTTCTGACAAGAACTGGGAGAAAGCTTGCGTTTTCACACACAAGTGTTCCCTGAGCACCAAAGTTCAAGAAACCTCCTTTAAAATACTGACACAATGGTATCTCACCCCAGTGCGATTAAAGGTGTGGTCTCCGCAGATCTCCGACAACTGCTGGAGGTGTTTAAAAGAAAGAGGAACATTCTTGCATTTATGGTGGTCCTGCACAGTTATCCAAAAGTTTTGGAATGAGGTTATTCATCTCATTAAAAACATCACCAAAACTTCTCTCACCTTAGATGCTGCCTACTGTCTTTTACATTTACACAACTTTTCTTATAAAAGATATAAACACTCTCTTTCCAGACATTTGCTTAACGCAGCCAAGGCGGTCATACCCCTCCACTGGAACTCACAAAGGAAACCTTCCACAAAAGAATGGCTTGATAGAGTGAAAACTTTTTATGAGATGGAAGAAATCATAGCTATTAAAAAGGAAAACGACTCAGCTTTCCATAAAACTTGGCGTCCTTGGATTGAATTTACCTTGTCTGATGATTACATGACCCTTACTACACGTTAGCCACGAAAATACTTTCTGACTATTTAGCTCACGACATAAATAACAAATAACAGTTACTCAAGAGGCAAATAACCTCCGGCCTATTCTGGTCTCACCTCCTTAGGTCCTACCCTACCCTACCCTTGCCCATCCCCTTCATTCACTTTACTTCTTGTACTTTCCTCCTCTTCTCTTCTTTCTCACTTAGTTACGGCTACCTAGCCGCTGGATTGGGCTTTGGCCCTCCAGACCCTGGTTTATGTTCAGGTTTCACTCATCCTGATGCCAGGCTTGGTAGGAAAAGGGAAGCAATAGGCTAAAGTATTCCAAACTAGTCGATTCAACTAATATTCCAAGAACAGTTGGAAGGAGGTGTCTGCTGATACATGGAAAATTGTTTGGATTGGTCAGGCAAGGACTTTATAGGCACAATTTGTTTAAAAATCACAATTTATTGAAAAATCATTAAAATCGAAACAACAAATCAAAACAGAAAAAAAGAAAAAGAAAATATGTATATATAGGTGCATGAGTACATGTACCTCATATACAGAGGACCACAATCATAAACAGATGTAACAATTGAGTATATAGATTTGTTATGAAAATGTTATGTCCTACTACATCACATAATGGGCCTTATGATCGGTGACAGGGAAAGCAGCTGTCGTCCGTCAGGGTCCCATGACGTTATATTCAAATGGTGGAAGGTAGATATATACAATGCTCAACATGTTTCGCTTCTATACAAAGCTTCGTCGGGAGCTTAACTCATGTTTCTGTACATTTGAAGTAATTCAGTGGGAAAGGTTAATGAGCCCACAACCTAAGTTTAACGAGGAAGGTGCTGGGATTGCAGGTGAGATCCAGCTGGATGACGAATATCAGTAAATGCTTTCTTTGGTAATAGGCTAATTTGAGGACAAGCTGGTTTGTAAATCCAGCCTTATCTAGGAGCTGTTAATGGTATCACGCATATGCAATAAGGACATAGGAGTCAGACCTCCCTATTGTAGTACGCCGTCCGTGCTTGTAACAGGGACAGTCAATCCAAAAGAAGGATGAAGAAAGCCCATTGTTTGTAATCCTGACCCACGCAGACACCTTCCTCGGATGGCGGCGGTTCCATGATGGATGGAATGATGGAATAGGCATGGCACAGGTGATGGTAAGGTCATGGCACAGGTGATGGAATAGGCATGGCACAGATGATGGTATAGGCATGGCACAGGTGATGGAATAGGCATGGCACAGGTGATGGAATAGGCATGGCACAGGTGATGGAATAGGCATGGCACAGGTGATGGTACAGGCATGGCACAGGTGATGGTACAGGCATGGCACAGGTGATGGTACAGGCATGGCACAGATGGTATAGGCATGGCACAGGTGATGGAATAGGCATGGCACAGATGGTACAGGCATGGCACAGGTGATGGTATAGGCAGGGCACAGATGGTACAGGCATGGCACAGGTGATGGAATAGGCATGGCACAGATGGTATAGGCATGGCACAGGTGATGGAATAGGCATGGCACAGATGGTACAGGCATGGCACAGGTGATAGAATAGGCATGGCACAGGTGATGGTAAGGTCACGGCACAGGTGATGGAATAGGCATGGCACAGATGGTATAGGCATGGCACAGGTGATAGAATAGGCATGGCACAGATGATGGTATAGGCATGGCACAGGTGATGGAATAGGCATGGCACAGATGGTATAGGCATGGCACAGGTGATGGAATAGGCATGGCACAGATGATGGTATAGGCATGGCACAGATGATGGTATAGGCATGGCACAGGTGATGGAATAGGTATGGCACAGGTGATGGAATAGGCATGGCGCAGGTGATGGTATAGGCATGGCACAGGTGATGGAATAGGCATGGCACAGGTGATGGAATAGGCATGGCACAAGTGATGGAATAGGCATTGCACAGGTGATGGTACAGGCATGGCACAGGTGATGGTACAGGCATGGCACAGGTGATGGTACAGGCATGGCACAGGTGATGGTACAGGCATGGCACAGGTGATGGTATCGGCAGGGCACAGATGGTACAGGCATGGCACAGGTGATGGAATAGGCATGGCACAGATGGTATAGGCATGGCACAGGTGATGGAATAGGCATGGCACAGATGGTACAGGCATGGCACAGGTGATGGAATAGGCATGGCACAGATGGTACAGGCATGGAACAGGTGATGGAATAGGCATGGCACAGATGGTATAGGCATGGCACAGGTGATGGAAAAGGCATGGCACAGATGGCACAGGCATGGCACAGGTGATGGAATAGGTATGGCACAGGTGATGGTAAGGTCATGGCACAGGTGATGGAATAGGCATGGCACAGATGGTATAGGCATGGCACAGGTGATAGAATAGGCATGGCACAGATGATGGTATAGGCATGGCACAGGTGATGGAATAGGCATGGCACAGATGGTACAGGCATGGCACAGGTGATGGTATAGGCAGGGCACAGATGGTACAGGCATGGCACAGGTGATGGAATAGGCATGGCACAGATGGTATAGGCATGGCACAGGTGATGGAATAGGCATGGCACAGGTGGTACAGGCATGGCACAGGTGATGGAATAGGCATTGCACAGGTGATGGTAAGGTCATGGCACAGGTGATGGAATAGGCATGGCACAGATGGTACAGGCATGGCACAGGTGATGGAATAGGCATGGCACAGATGGTATAGGCATGGCACAGGTGATGGAATAGGCATGGCACAGATGGCACAGGCATGGCACAGGTGATGGAAGAGGCATGGCACAGGTGATGGTAAGGTCATGGCACAGGTGATGGAATAGGCATGGCACAGGTGATAGAATAGGCATGGCACAGATGATGGTATAGACATGGCACAGGTGATGGAATAGGCATGGCACAGATGGTACAGGCATGGCACAGGTGATGGTATAGGCAGGGCACAGATGGTACAGGCATGGCACAGGTGATGGAATAGGCATGGCACAGATGGTATAGGCATGGCACAGGTGATGGAATATGCATGGCACAGATGGTACAGGCATGGCACAGGTGATGGAATAGGCATGGCACAGGTGATGGTAAGGTCATGGCACAGGTGATGGAATAGGCATGGCACAGATGGTACAGGCATGGCACAGGTGATGGAATAGGCATGGCACAGATGGTATAGGCATGGCACAGGTGATGGAATATGCATGGCACAGATGGTACAGGCATGGCACAGGTGATGGAATAGGCATGGCACAGGTGATGGTAAGGTCATGGCACAGGTGATGGAATAGGCATGGCACAGATGGTACAGGCATGGCACAGGTGATAGAATAGGCATGGCACAGGTGATGGTATATGCATGGCACAGGTGATGGAATAGGCATGGCACAGATGGTACAGGCATGGCACAGGTGATGGTATATGCATGGCACAGGTGATGGAATAGGCATGGCACAGATGGTACAGGCATGGCACAGGTGATAGAATAGGCATGGCACAGATGATGGTATATGCATGGCACAGGTGATGGAATAGGCATGGCACAGATGGTACAGGCATGGCACAGGTGATGAAATAGGCATGGCACAGGTGACGAGTCAGCACTTCCCTGGCTGAGACACTTACCTGGCGACGGCTCGGCTCCCGGCGTCGGCTTCTCCCCCTCCTCGCGACTCCGACGTCCGTCCTCTTCTGCTCGGCTCCCGGCGGCGGCGGGAAGCTGACCGGGCGGTGACGGTGAGTGACTTATGCACGCACCGGCACCGCCCCCAACGAGGTCAGCATGGATGTCCTTAATCATGATTGGTTCAGGCTGGAGTCTGGACCAATCATGATCCAAGACATCACAAAAGGGGGGTGGTGTAGCGCTGTGCTCTGCGCTACAGTTACGCCCCAGAAGGCTGCCATTTGGCGCCTCTGCGGGTGGAAAACCCCACCCCCCATAGGCACCAATGGAGCGGGCTCCAAAAGGGGGGTGGGTGTAGCGCAGTGCTCTGCGCTACAGTTACGCCCCAGAAGGCCGCCTCTCGGCGCCTCTGCGGGTGGAAAACCCCACCCCACATAGGCACCAATGAGGTGGGCGCACCCTTGTGGGCAAAAATTTTTTTTTTTAATCTTTTTTTTCTTTTTTTTGGGGGGGGGGGGGGCAGCGCCCCTGCGCCCCCTATGGGCCGGCCGCCACTACTTTAGAGGTTGTGATTCTGCAGGTTCCTTCACACACATCTTCTGGGAAAGTGGAAAGATAGCCAACATTTGGCATCAATTAGAAAAACTTGCTTCCACTATCTCCGATACTCCTATTACTCTTAATTTATCTAATTGTCTTCTATTCACTTCCATTACAAACCTATCCATCCCTCTTATGAGGCTAGTGCATACAATAAGTGTTGCTATACACTGGTTGATAGCAGTACACTGGAAATCCGTATCGTTTCCCTCTTCCCAACTCAAAACAAGAATTAATGCAATCAGCCTCATGGTAAAAATCTTTCACACTCTTTACAACTCTACCCACTTCTATGACAATAAATGGGACCCCTGGTTTAAACATGCGGAAATTCTATTCAAACCAATTTAATTCAGATAATAACAATTTTGATAAGATGTTGATCCTTTGCTTTAAATTACTTTGAGTAAAGATGCCGTTAGAAATATACAATATACTGTGACACCAACCACTAAATATTTCTTCTATTTTTATCTAAATGACAACTACAATGATTCTGTTATTAGACTATATATCCTATCTTTTGTACCGTGATAATAATCTGTTTGTAATACCATGCTTGTTGATATATAATGTTCTTTGTACCACCATTTTCTTCCAAATAAAAAGTTTGTAAACAAAAAAAGAATCGCCTATGGTGAACAGAGGAGATTATCTTATTTTATGATAAATCCAACAAAAAGCCGCCAACTCGGTGCCTCTTCTTAAAAGATTCTTCATTGATGCACAACAGTAAATACATTGTCTATAGATTCTAACATGTTTCGGCCTCAGCCTTCCTCATAGCTATGAGGAAGACTGAGGCCGAAACGCGTGTCTATGGACATTGTATTTGCTGTTGTGGATCAATAAAGGATCTTTTAAGAAGAAGCACCGAGTTGCCAGCTTTTTGTTGGATTTATCTACAGTGGACTGGTTGGCCTGAGCACCGACACTCTGTCTTTACATAATTTATATGGCGGTAGAGCTTGGGTGAGTCTTATATATATCTTATCTTATGCCTGATTGACCTATCTTTAGTGGATGTTCAGCTCCTTTTGGTAAGCCTTGCGTGCGGCCAATTGTTGAAGGGCTTCAGGTCCTAGCTACCAGGTCATAAGATATATGTGGCATGCGTGTTTTTATTGACTACACGGTTGGACTCTATCAATTTAGACTTCTGTGGAACTATTTTTATTTACATTTGCCACTTTTTGTTTTCTACTTTTTGCAATGTTTGCATTCATGTGTGAGAGGTTGTCAACCCCTCTTTGGTTATTTATGAGATATTAGCACAACTTTCTTATTTTTTGTTTTTATATCACATGGTATGCTGCTGCTTTGTCATTTGTATAGAATTTGTTTCCACAGAGCGCGGTATACGTTTTTTATTTCCATAAAGGTGAACTATACCTAGCAGTGCAGGGACCCTACTGCAGGAGGTTTTTGTTTTGTGCCTGGAGTTTTACTTTAAAAAGAAAACAATTTTTTTTCTCTTATTTTTTACAGTGCCTTGCCAAAGTATTCACCCCCCTTGACTTTTTATCTATTTTGTTACATTAAAGCCTTAAGTTCAATGTTTTGTTAATCTGAATCTTATGTGATGGATCAGAACACAATAGTCTAAGTGGGTGAAGTGAAATGAGTATAATATATACATAAAACTATTTCTTAGAAATAGAAAATTGGCATGTTCGTATGTATTCACCCCCTTTCTTATGAAGCCCATAAAAAGCTCTGGTGCAACCCGATTATCTTCAGAAGTCTCATAATTAGTGAACTGATGTCCACCTGTGTGCAATCTAAGTGTCACATGATCTGTCATTACATATACACACCTTTTTTGGAAGGCCCCAGAGGCTGCAACACCTAAGCAAGAGGCACCACTAACCAACCACTGCCATGAAGACCAAGGAACCCTCCAAACAAGTAAGGGACAATGTTGTTGAGAAGTACAAGTCAGGGTTAGGTTTTAAAAAAATATCCAAATCTTTGATCGATCCCCAGGAGTACCATCAAATCTATCATAACAAAATGGAAAGGACATGGCACAACAGCAAACCTGCCAAGAGAAGAGACGGCCACCCACCAAAACTCACGGACTGGGCAAGGAGGGCATTAATCAGAGAGGCAGCACAGAGACCTAAGGTAACCCTGGAGGAGCTGCAGAGTTCCACAGCAGAGACTGGAGTATCTGTACATAGGAGGACAATAAGCCGTACGCTCCATAGAGTTGGGTTTTTGGCCGAGTGCCCAGAAGAAAGCCATTACTTTCAGCAAAAAAACAAAATGGCACGTTTTGAGTTTGGAAAAGGCATGTGGGAGACTCCCAAAATGTATGGAGGAAGGTGCTCTGGTCTAAAGAGACTAAAATTGAACTTTTCAGCCAACATTTCTGGCGCAAACCCAACACATCACATCACCCAAAGAACACCATCCCCACAGTGAAACATGGTGGTAGCAGCATCATGCTGTGGAGATGTTTTTCAGCAGCCAGGACTGGGAAACTGGTCAGAGTTGAAGGAAAGATGGATGGTGCTAAATACAGGGATATACTTGAGAAAAACCTGTACCACCCCGTGCGTGATTTGAGGCTAGGACGGAGGTTCACCTTCCAGCAGGACAATGACCCCAAACACACTGCTAAAGCAACACTTGAGCGGTTTAAGGGGAAACATGTAAATGTGTTGGAATGGCCTAGTCAAAGCCCAGAGCTCAATCCAATAGAAAATCTGTGGTCAGACTTAGATTGCTGTTCACAAATACAACCCATCCAACTTGAAGGAGCTGGAACAGTTTTGCAAGGAGGAATGGGCAAAAATCCCAGTGGTAAGATGTGGCAAGCTCATAGAGACTTATCCAAAGCGACTTGGAGCTGTGATTGCCGCAAAAGGTGGCTCTACAAAGTATTGACTTTAGAGGGGTGAATAGTTATGCACATTGACTTTTTCTGTTATTTTGTCCTATTTGTTGTTTGCTTCACAATGAAAAAAAAAAAAAAACATCTTCAAAGTTGTGGGCATGTTCTGTAAATTAAATGATGCAAATCCTCAAACAATCCATGTTAATTTCAGGTTGTGAGACAACAAAACACGAAAAATGGCAAGGGGGTGAATACTTTTGCAAGGCACTGTGGGCCTCATGCACACAGGGTATTTGAAAAATAGAGCTGCAAAGCCAGTTCTGACGCCAGGAAAAAGCAGCTGTAAAAACGTGCTTTTAGAAGTGTTTTTTTATTGGTTTCAATGCACGTTTTAGCCACGTTTCGCAGTGTTAGCGTTTTGCAGCCTTTCTCTGCCCTCTTCTATTTTCCAACCTCAAATCCAACTACTACAGCTTAAAAACATCTGACGTGGCCTAATGCTGTATGTGGCGTTAAGCAGCCTTTAGCAGTGTCAGGCGTTTTTACAGCTTAACGCTACAGCTAAGGAACGCACTGGCCCTGGGTTTTTTTACAGCTTGAAAACGCCTATGCCACTTACAGCTCCTAAAAGCCTGTGTGTGCATGAGGTCATATTTCAGGCTTTCTAGCCTGTAGGAGAGATCTGAGGTCTTATTGGCCCCAGATCTCCCTAGAAAGAGGACCTGTCATTCATTAATCCTATTAGAAGGGATGTTTACATTCCTTGTAATAGGAATAAAAGTGATCAAAAAATAAATAAAAAATTTAAGGGAAAGTGTAAAAATAAAATAAATAAAAAAAAATTTAAATTGCCCCTGTCCCTGCTTGCTTGAACGCAGAAGTGAACACATGCCTTCATTGCAGCCACATATGTAAACTGCGTTCAATCCAAACATGTGACGTATCGCCGTGAATGTTAGAGCAAGAGCAATAATTCTAGCCCAGGACCTTCTGGTAGGCTGTAAAAAATTGTAAAACGTTGCCTATAGAGATTTTTACATACCAAAGTTTGGCATTACTCCACGAGTGTGCGCAATTTTAAAGCATGACATGTTAGGTATCTATTTACTCTGCGTAACATCATCTTTCACATTATACAAAAAAATTGGGCTAACTTTACTGTTTTTTTTTTTAATTCCTAATTATTTTTTTAATGCGTTTGAAAAATTACTGCGCAAATGCCATGTGACATGAAAAATGCAATCACCGCCATTTTATTCCAGAGGGTCTCTGCTAAAAAATATATATATATAATGTTTGGGGGTTTCGAGTAATTTTCTAGCAAATAAATGATGATTTTTACATGTAGGAGCGGAGTGCCAGAAATCGCCCGTAATGGAAGTGGTTAAGCTGAAAAAAAAAAACCTGACTGACCTAAAAGCAGCTGTAAAAATGCCCTGAGTGCATCAGGCCTTACTCTCTTTCCAATAAAAGAACGTTATCTCTTTCCAGTCCATCTTACAAAAATATAGAAAATGATTTTGTAACTGATTGCAGTAAACGCTTTCAGATTTTCTGCTCCCCCCCCCCCTTCCAGTACCCAATAGGAACACTTTGCTATTCCTGTGATACGGTGTACTGACGATTTTTTCAACTTGCCGAAAGTTTCAACCGGACTCGTCACTTCCGCCGCGAGTACGAGATTATCAATGGAGCTTGTCAATGCCCGTGCACAGTGGGGAACACTGTGCCGCAACTGCGCATGCGCCGGTTGGATTATTCTGCAAGATTTTTCAACGCAACTGCGCATGCGACGGTGTATATTGTTGGATGTTGGAGTTTTCGGTAATATGTTGAAGCTGTTGCCCCAGACATGTCTTTGCATATATATAAATGATTAAAAAAAAACAAAAAAAAAACATCACCTAATAAATACCACTGCCTGGCAGTTCATTTCTTTACTTATTTGCGCCCACATATATATATATATATATATATATATATATATATATATATAAATGATTAAAACATTTTTTAAAAAATAACCTAATAAATACCAGTGCCTGGCAGTTGAAAATGTGGTAGATATATATATATATATATATATATATATACATTGGGTACGGAAAGTATTCAGACCCCCTTAAATTTTTCACTCTTTGTTATATTGCAGCCATTTGCTAAAATCATTTAAGTTCATTCTTCTTCCTCATGAATGTACACATAGCACCCCATACTGACAGAAAAACACAGCATTGTTGACATTGTTGCAGATTTATTAAAAAAGAAAAACTGAAATATCACATGGTCCTAAGTATTCAGACCCTTTGCTGTGACACTCATATATTTAACTCAGGTGCTTTCCATTTCTTCTGATCATCCTTGAGATGGTTCTACACCTTCATTTGAGTCCAGCTGTGTTTGATTATACTGATTGGACTTGATTAGGAAAGTCACATACCTGTCTATATAAGACCTTCCAGATCACAATGCATGTCAGAGCAAATGAGAATCATGAGGTCAAAGGAACTGCCTGAAGAGCTCAGAGACAGAATTGTGGCAAGGCACAGATCTGGTCAAGGTTACAAAAAGATTTCTGCTGCACTTAAGGTTCCTAAGAGCACAGTGGCCTCCATAATCCTCAAATGGAAGACGTTTGGGACGACCAGAACCCTTCCTAGAGCTGGCCGTCCGGCCAAACTGAGCTATCAGGGGAGAAGAGCCTTGGTGAGAGAGATAAAGAAGAACCCAAAGACCACTGTGGCTGAGCTCCAGAGATGCAGTCAGGAGATGGGAGAAAGTTGTAGAAAGTCAACCATCACTGCAGCCCTCCACCAGTCGGGGCTTTATGGCAGAGTGGCCCGACGGAAGCCTCTCCTCAGTGTAAGACACATGAAAGCCCGCATGGAGTTTGCTAAAAAACACCTGAAGGACTCCAAGATAGTGAGAAATAAGATTCTCTGGTCTGATGAGACCAAAATAGAACTTTTTGGCCTTAATTCTAAGCGGTATGTGTGGAGAAAATCAGGCACTGCTGATCACCTATCCAATACAGTCCCAACAGTGAAGCATGGTGGTAGCAGCATCATGCTGTGGGGGTGTTTTTCAGCTGCAGGGACAGGACGACTGGTTGCAATCGAGGGAAAGATGAATGCGGCCAAGTACAGGGATATCCTGGACAAAAAGCTTCTCCAGAGTGCTCTGGACCTCAGACTGGGCCGAAGGTTTACCTTCCAACAAGACAATGACCCTAAGCACACAGCTAAAATAACGAAGGAGTGGCTTCACAACAACTCCGTGACTGTTCTTGAATGGTCCAGCCAGAGCCCTGACTTAAACCCAATTGAGCATCTCTGGAGAGACCTAAAAATGGCTGTCCACCAACGTTTACCATCCAACCTGACAGAACTGGAGAGGATCTGCAAGGAGGAATGGCAGAGGATCCCCAAATCCAGGTGTGAAAGACTTGTTGCATCTTTCCCAAAAAGACTCCTGGCTGTATTAGATCAAAAGGGGGCTTCTACTAAATACTGAGCAAAGGGTCTGAATACTTAGGACCATGTGATATTTCAGTTTTTCTTTTTTAATAAATCTGCAACAATGTCAACAATTCTGTGTTTTTCTGTCAGTATGGGGTGCTATGTGTACATTCATGAGGAAGAAGAATGAACTTAAATGATTTTAGCAAATGGCTGCAATATAATAAAGAGTGAAAAATTTAAGGGGGTCTGAATACTTTCCGTACCCACTGTATATATATATATAGCTTTTTTTTTTTTTAATCCTCCCGTTTATTTATTTTTAGATCTATCTATAAAAATGGACGGATAAAAGAAAAAAACTACAAAAATAAATACCAGTGCCTGACACTTTGATAATATATATATATATATATATATATATATATATATATATATATATATATATATATATATATATATATATATATATATATATATATATATATTTATATACACCTTCAATGCACAGAGATCAGCGTACATGCCCCCAATGTAGTGACCAGCATACATGCCCCCCAAATGCAGTGACCAGTGTACATGCCCCCAATGCAGTGACCAGCGTACATGCCCCCAATGCAGTGACGAGCATACATGCCCCCAATGCAGAGATCAGCATTCATGCCCACTTC
>NC_138779.1:94219663-94222163 GCF_965119305.1 Pelophylax lessonae
GCAATGAACATTGTGCGGTGCCCCCATCAATGCAGAGTTCAGCGTGCGTAACCTCCCCCCCGCCCCCCCCCCCCCCCCCCCCGAGAGCAGTGCACTTACCTGGAGCACGGCGGCGACGGCTTCTCTTGTCTTCAGTCCCGGACTCCTGGCGGGCGGCTTCTTCTCACTCCGGCTGCATGTCTTCTCTGGTCCTCCCGCTCCCGCCTCCTCCTCGGCCAATGGCATGGGGTTTGCCGTGCGGCCAATCAGGAAGCTGGTATTAGACCGGCTTCCTGATTAGCCAGGAGGAGGATCGGTGTGACAATAGCAAATTTTCATTTGCTATTGTCACACAATGGGCGGGCTCTGGGCGCACTGCTCTGCGCCCCGGGACCACCCTTTGCATCACCCTATTAGAGCCTCTGGCTCTAATCAGGTGATTTAAAAAAAAAAAAAACAATAAGCTCCATGCGTCCGGCGCCCTGCATGCAGATCAAGGGGCCGGATGCATGGATGGGGGGGGTGGCGCCCCTGCGCCCTGTATACACCAGCCGCCACTGGTGGGGCAGGGTGGGTGCTTGCCGAGATCTCCAACCCACGTCACCTCTGGTCGGAGATCTCGGCAAGTTGCCTGTACTGTGCATGTGCGCTAACAAATGCCGTGCACAGAGAAGTCCTATGCAGTGCACAAAAGAGTTGGAGTTCTCGGCAGGACAATGTATGCTACTGCGGAAGTGTCCGCGGTTGGACTTTTCAGCAGGACAATCTATGCTACTGTGCAGGCCCCCGCGGCTCCTGAAGCAAAAATTAAACACAACAGTTTGGAGAGCGGGATGTGAGCATCCGCAGTCCCTATTTTATTTTATTGTCTAATAAAAACCCGTGCACAGTACTATCCCCCAGAGTACTATTACAAATGTGAGCATCCACAGTCCATGTTTTATTTTATTGGCAAATAAAAACCTGTACACAATGCCATCCCCCACATTACTAGTATAAATGTGAGCGTACCTATGTGCTGTTTGAATGGGCAGAGTCGCAGGCAGGAGTTAGCTGAGCTATGCCTGAAAGGGAATGCTGGGATTTATAGTTCCTCTCCATACAAAAAATGCCACAGGACTTAGCATAGCTGAGCTTGAAAGGGAATGCTGGAATTTATAGTTCCTCTCCACACAAAAAATATAAAGCTGGTTCCAGATGCAGTGCGACCTCTCAGAGATATGCAGCATTGTGTGCTTTGGATCTGTAATAATATCAGCTCACACTGATGCCATTTTTATGTTTGAACTCTTTAGTGGGTTTTTGTGCAAAAACAAAAGCAATGCGTGTAAATGTAAAGTAAAGCACAACAGTAAATAGCAAAAAAAGCTTAATTTTCTAGGGGCCCAATCACACCTGTGCGATTTCAACCTATATTATTACAGATCCAAAGCACTCAATGCTGCATATCTCTGAGAGGTCAAACTGCATCTGGAACCAGCTTTGTATTTCTTGTATGGAGAGGAACTATAAATCCCAGCATTCCCTTTCAGGCATAGCTCAGCTAACTCCTGCCTGCGACTCTGCCCATTCAAACAGCACATAGGTACGCTCACATTTATACTAGTAATGTGGGGGATGGCATTGTGTACAGGTTTTTATTTGCCAATAAAATAAAACATGGACTGTGGATGCTCACATTTGTAATAGTACTCTGGGGGATAGTACTGTGCACGGGTTTTTATTAGACAATAAAATAAAATAGGGACTGCGGATGCTCACATCCCGCTCTCCAAACTGTTGTGTTTAATTTTTGCTTCAGGAGCCGCGGGGGCCTGCACAGTAGCATAGATTGTCCTGCTGAAAAGTCCAACCGCGGACACTTCCGCAGTAGCATACATTGTCCTGCCGAGAACTCCAACTCTTTTGTGCACTGCATAGGACTTCTCTGTGCACGGCATTTGTTGGCGCACATGCACAGTACAGGCAACTTGCCGAGATCTCCGACCAGAGGTGACGTGGGTTGGAGATCTCGGCAAGCACCCACCCTGCCCCACCAGTGGCGGCTGGTGTATACAGGGCGCAGGGGCGCCACCCCCCCCCATCCATGCATCCGGCCCCTTGATCTGCATGCAGGGCGCCGGACGCATGGAGCTTATTGGTTTTTTTTTTTTAAATCACCTGATTAGAGCCAGAGGCTCTAATAGGGTGATGCAAAGGGTGGTCCCGGGGCGCAGAGCAGTGCGCCCAGAGCCCGCCCATTGTGTGACAATAGCAAATGAAAATTTGCTATTGTCACACCGATCCTCCTCCTGGCTAATCAGGAAGCCGGTCTAATACCAGCTTCCTGATTGGCCGCACGGCAAACCCCATGCCATTGGCCGAGGAGGAGGCGGGAGCGGGAGGACCAGAGAAGACATGCAGCCGGAGTGAGAAGAAGCCGCCCGCCAGGAGTCCGGGACTGAAGACAAGAGAAGCCGTCGCCGCCGTGCTCCAGGTAAGTGCACTGCTCTCGGGGGGGGGGGGGGGCGGGGGGGAGGTT